>NW_027473790.1:57778-148315 GCF_050947335.1 Megachile rotundata
AATATGGCTAATAATACGAGTTGGATTGATAATAATAAGAGTAATAAGTATAGTAATTGTCGTTCTATCGATCATTTAAGCATAATATGGCTAATAATATGAGTTAGATTGATAATACTAAGAGTAGTGGGTATAGTAATTGTCGTTCTATCGATCCTATAAGCATAATATGGCTAATAATATGAGTTAGATTGATAATAATAAGAGTAATGAGTATAGTAATTGTAGTTCTATCGATCATTTAAGCATAATATGGCTAATAATATGAGTTAGATTGATAATAATAAGAGTAATAGGTATAGTAATTGTCGTTCTATCGATCATTTAAGCATAATATGGGTAATAATATGAGTCAGATTGATAATAATAACAGTAATAAGTATAGTAATTGTCGTTCTATCGATAATATAAGCATAATATGGCTAATAATATGAGTTAGATTGATAATACTTAGTGTAGTGAGTATAGTAATTCTCGTTCTATCGATCATATAAGCATAATATGGCTAATAATATGAGTTAGATTGATAATAATAAGAGTAATAAGTATAGTAATTGTCGTTCTATCGATCATATAAGCATAATATGGCTAATAATATGAGTTAGATTGATAATACTAAGAGTAGTGGGTATAGTAATTGTCGTTCTATCGATCATATAAGCATAATATGGCTAATAATATGAGTTAGATTGATAATAATAAGAGTAATGAGTATAGTAATTGTAGTTCTATCGATCATTTAAGCATAATATGGCTAATAATATGAGTTAGATTGATAATAATAAGAGTAATAAGTATAGTAATTGTCGTTCTATCGATCATTTAAGCGTAATATGGGTAATAATATGAGTCAGATTGATAATAATAACATTAATAAGTATAGTAATTGTCGTTCTATCGATCATATAAGCATAATATGGCTAATAATATGAGTTAGATTGATAATAATAAGAGTAATAAGTATAGTATTTGTCGTTCTATCGATCATATAAGCATAATATGGCTAATAATACGAGTTAGATTGATAATAATAAGAGTAATAACTACAGTAATTGTCGTTCTATCGGTCATATAAGCATAATAAGGCTAATAATATGAGTTGGAGTGATAATACTAAGAGTAGTGAGTATAGTAATTCTCATTCTATCGATCATATAAGCATAATATGGCTAATAATACGAGTTAGATTGATAATAATAAGAGTAATAAGTATAGTAATTGTCGTTCTATCGATCATTTAAGCATAATATGGCTAATAATATGTGTTAGATTGATAATACTAAGAGTAGTGGGTATAGTAATTGTCGTTCTATCGATCATATAAGCATAATATGGCTAATAATATGAGTTAGATTGATAATAATAAGAGTAATGAGTATAGTAATTGTAGTTCTATCGATCATTTAAGCATAAGATGGCTAATAATATGAGTTAGATTGATAATAATAAGAGTAATGAGTATAGTAATTGTCGTTCTATCGATCATTTAAGCATAATATGGGTAATAATATGAGTCAGATTGATAATAATAACAGTAATAAGTATAGTAATTGTCGTTCTATCGATAATATAACCATAATATGGCCAATAATATGAGTTAGATTGATAATAATAACAGTAATAGGTATTGTAATTGTCGTTCTATCGATAATATAAGCATAATATGGCTAATAATATGAGTTAGATTGATAATACTAAGAGTAGTGAGTATAGTAATTCTCGTTCTGTCGATCATATAAGCATAATATGGCTAATAATATGAGTTAGATTGATAATAAAAAGAGTAACAAGTGTAGTAATTGTCGTTCTATCGATAATATAACCATAATATGGCCAATAATATGAGTTAGATTGATAATAATAACAGTAATATGTATAGTAATTGTCGTTATATCGATAATATAAGCATAATATGGCTAATAATATGAGTTAGATTGATAATACTAAGAGTAGTGAGTATAGTAATTGTCGTTCTATCGATCATATAAGCATAATATGGCTAATAATATGAGTTAGATTGATAATAATAAGAGTAATAAGTATAGTATTTGTCGTTCTATCGATCATATAAGCATAATATGGCTAATAATACGAGTTAGATTGATAATAATAAGAGTAATAACTACAGTAATTGTCGTTCTATCGGTCATATAAGCATAATAAGGCTAATAATATGAGTTAGAGTGATAATACTAAGAGTAGTGAGTATAGTAATTCTCATTCTATCGATCATATAAGCATAATATGGCTAATAATACGAGTTGGATTGATAATAATAAGAGTAATAAGTATAGTAATTGTCGTTCTATCGATCATTTAAGCATAATATGGCTAATAATATGAGTTAGATTGATAATACTAAGAGTAGTGGGTATAGTAATTGTCGTTCTATCGATCCTATAAGCATAATATGGCTAATAATATGAGTTAGATTGATAATAATAAGAGTAATGAGTATAGTAATTGTAGTTCTATCGATCATTTAAGCATAATATGGCTAATAATATGAGTTAGATTGATAATAATAAGAGTAATAGGTATAGTAATTGTCGTTCTATCGATCATTTAAGCATAATATGGGTAATAATATGAGTCAGATTGATAATAATAACAGTAATAAGTATAGTAATTGTCGTTCTATCGATAATATAAGCATAATATGGCTAATAATATGAGTTAGATTGATAATACTTAGTGTAGTGAGTATAGTAATTCTCGTTCTATCGATCATATAAGCATAATATGGCTAATAATATGAGTTAGATTGATAATAATAAGAGTAATAAGTATAGTAATTCTCGTTCTATCGATCATATAAGCATAATATGGCTAATAATATGAGTTAGATTGATAATACTAAGAGTAGTGGGTATAGTAATTGTCGTTCTATCGATCATATAAGCATAATATGGCTAATAATATGAGTTAGATTGATAATAATAAGAGTAATGAGTATAGTAATTGTAGTTCTATCGATCATTTAAGCATAATATGGCTAATAATATGAGTTAGATTGATAATAATAAGAGTAATAAGTATAGTAATTGTCGTTCTATCGATCATTTAAGCGTAATATGGGTAATAATATGAGTCAGATTGATAATAATAACATTAATAAGTATAGTAATTGTCGTTCTATCGATCATATAAGCATAATATGGCTAATAATATGAGTTAGATTGATAATAATAAGAGTAATAAGTATAGTATTTGTCGTTCTATCGATCATATAAGCATAATATGGCTAATAATATGAGTTAGATTGATAATAATAAGAGTAATAAGTATAGTAATTCTCATTCTATCGATCATATAAGCATAATATGGCTAATAATACGAGTTAGATTGATAATAATAAGAGTAATAAGTATAGTAATTGTCGTTCTATCGATCATTTAAGCATAATATGGCTAATAATATGAGTTAGATTGATAATACTAAGAGTAGTGGGTATAGCAATTGTCGTTCTATCGATCATTTAAGCATAATATGGGTAATAATATGAGTTAGATTGATAATAATAAGAGTAATGAGTATAGTAATTGTCGTTCTATCGATAATATAAGCATAATATGGCTAATAATGTGAGTTAGATTGATAATAATAAGAGTAATAAGTATAGTAATTGTCGTTCTATCGATCATTTAAGCATAATATGAGTAATAATATGAGTCAGATTGATAATAATAACAGTAATATGTATAGTAATTGTCGTTCTATCGATAATATAAGCATAATATGGCTAATAATATGAGTTAGATTGATAATACCAAGTGTAGTGAGTATAGTAATTCTCGTTCTATCGATCATATAAGCATAATATGGCTAATAATATGAGTTAGATTGATAATAATAAGAGTAATAAGTATAGTAATTGTCGTTCTATCGATCATATAAGCATAATATGGCTAATAATATGAGTTAGATTGATAACAATAAGAGTAACAAGTTTAGTAATTGTCGTTCTATCGATCATATAAACATAATATGGCTAATAATATGAGTTAGATTGATAATACTAAGAGTAGTGAGTATAGTAATTCTCGTTCTATCGATCATATAAGCATAATATGGCTAATAATATGAGTTAGATTGATAATAATAAGAGTAATGAGTATAGAAATTGTAGTTCCATCGATCATTTAAGCATAATATGGCCAATAATATGAGTTAGATTGATAATAATAACAGTAATATGTATAGTAATTGTCGTTCTATCGATAATATAAGCATAATATGGCTAATAATATGAGTTAGATTGATAATACTAAGAGTAGTGAGTATAGTAATTGTCGTTCTATCGATCATATAAGCATAATATGGCTAATAATATGAGTTAGATTGATAATAATAAGAGTAATAAGTATAGTATTTGTCGTTCTATCGATCATATAAGCATAATATGGCTAATAATACGAGTTAGATTGATAATAATAAGAGTAGTAACTACAGTAATTGTCGTTCTATCGGTCATATAAGCATAATAAGGCTAATAATATGAGTTAGAGTGATAATACTAAGAGTAGTGAGTATAGTAATTCTCATTCTATCGATCATATAAGCATAATATGGCTAATAATACGAGTTAGATTGATAATAATAAGAGTAATAAGTATAGTAATTGTCGTTCTATCGATCATTTAAGCATAATATGGCTAATAATATGAGTTAGATTGATAATACTAAGAGTAGTGGGTATAGCAATTGTCGTTCTATCGATCATTTAAGCATAATATGGGTAATAATATGAGTTAGATTGATAATAATAAGAGTAATGAGTATAGTAATTGTCGTTCTATCGATAATATAAGCATAATATGGCTAATAATATGAGTTAGATTGATAATAATAAGAGTAATAAGTATAGTAATTGTCGTTCTATCGATCATTTAAGCATAATATGAGTAATAATATGAGTCAGATTGATAATAATAACAGTAATATGTATAGTAATTGTCGTTCTATCGATAATATAAGCATAATATGGCTAATAATATGAGTTAGATTGATAATACTAAGTGTAGTGAGTATAGTAATTCTCGTTCTATCGATCATATAAGCATAATATGGCTAATAATATGAGTTAGATTGATAATAATAAGAGTAATAAGTATAGTAATTGTCGTTCTATCGATCATATAAGCATAATATGGCTAATAATATGAGTTAGATTGATAATACTAAGAGTAGTGAGTATAGTAATTGTCGTTCTATCGATCATATAAGCATAATATGGCTAATAATATGAGTTAGATTGATAATAATAAGAGTAATAAGTATAGTATTTGTCGTTCTATCGATCATATAAGCATAATATGGCTAATAATACGAGTTGATTGATAATAATAAGAGTAATAAGTATAGTAATTGTCGTTCTATCGATCATTTAAGCATAATATGGCTAATAATATGAGTTAGATTGATAATAATAAGAGTAATGAGTATAGTAATTGTAGTTCTATCGATCATATCTGCATAATATGGTTAATAATATGAGTTAGATTGATAATAATAAGAGTAATGAGTATAGAAATTGTAGTTCTATCGATCATTTAAGCATAATATGGCTAATAATATGAGTTAGATTGATAATATTAACAGTAATAAGTATAGTAATTGTCGTTCTATCGATCATATAAGCATAATATGGCTAATAATACGAGTTAGATTGATAATAATAAGAGTAATAAGTATAGTAATTGTAGTTCTATCGATCATATCTGCATAATATGGTTAATAATATGAGTTAGATTGATAATAATAAGAGTAATAAGTATAGTATTTGTCGTTCTATCGATCATATAAGCATAATATGGCTAATAATATGAGTTAGATTGATAATAATAAGAGTAATAAGTATAGTAATTGTCGTTCTATCGATCATTTAAGCATAATATGGCTAATAATATGAGTTAGATTGATAATAATAAGAGTAATAGGTATAGTATTTGTCGTTCTATCGATCATATAAGCATAATATGGCTAATAATACGAGTTAGATTGATAATAATAAGAGTAATAAGTATAGTAATTGTCGTTCTATCGATAATATAAGCATAATATGTCTAATAATATGAGTTAGATTGATAATAATAAGAGTAATAACTACAGTAATTGTCGTTCTATCGGTCATATAAGCATAATAAGGCTAATAATATGAGTTAGAGTGATAATACTAAGAGTAGTGAGTATAGTAATTCTCATTCTATCGATCATATAAGCATAATATGGCTAATAATACGAGTTAGATTGATAATAATAAGAGTAATAAGTATAGTAATTGTCGTTCTATCGATCATTTAAGCATAATATGGCTAATAATATGAGTTAGATTGATAATAATAAGAGTAATAGGTATAGTATTTGTCGTTCTATCGATCATATAAGCATAATATGGCTAATAATACGAGTTAGATTGATAATAATAAGAGTAATAAGTATAGTAATTGTCGTTCTATCGATAATATAACCATAATATGGCTAATAATATGAGTTAGATTGATAATACTAAGAGTAGTGAGTATAGTAATTCTCGTTCTATCGATCATATAAGCATAATATGGCTAATAATATGAGTTAGATTGATAATAATAAGAGTAATAACTACAGTAATTGTCGTTCTATCGATCATATAAGCATAATAAGGCTAATAATATGAGTTAGATTGATAACAATAAGAGTAATAAGTATAGTAATTGCCGTTCTCTCGATCATATAAGCATAATATGGCTAATAATATGAGTTAGATTGATAATAATAACAGTAATAAGTATAGTAAGTGTCGTTCTATCGATAATATAAGCATAATATGGCTAATAATATGAGTTAGATTGATAATACTAAGAGTAGTGAGTATAGTAATTCTCGTTCTATCGATCATATAAGCAAAATATGGCTAATAATATGAGTTAGATTGATAATAATAAGAGTAATGAGTATAGTAATTGTAGTTCTATCGATCATTTAAGCATAATATGGCTAATAATATGAGTTAGATTGATAATACTAAGAGTAGTGAGTATAGTAATTCTCGTTCTATCGATCATATAAGCATAATATGGCTAATAATATGAGTTAGATTGATAATAATAAGAGTAATAAGTATAGTATTGGTCGTTCTATCGATCAAATAAGCATAATATGGCTAATAATACGAGTTAGATTGATAATAATAAGAGTAATAACTACAGTAATTGTCGTTCTATCGATCATATAAGCATAATAAGGCTAATAATATGAGTTAGAGTGATAATTCTAAGAGTAGTGAGTATAGTAATTCTCATTCTATCGATCATATAAGCATAATATGGCTAATAATACGAGTTAGATTGATAATAATAAGAGTAGTCAGTATAGTAATTTTCGTTCTATCGATAATATAACCATAATATGGCCAATAATATGTGTTAGATTGATAACATTAACAGTAATAAGTATAGTAATTGTCGTTCTATCGATAATATAAGCATAATATGGTTAATAATATGAGTTAGATTGATAATACTAAGAGTAGTGAGTATAGTAATTGTCGTTCTATCGATCATATAAGCATAATATGGCTAATAATATGAGTTAGATTGAAAATAATAAGAGCAATAAGTATAGTATTTGTCGTTCTATCGATCATACAAGCATAATATGGCTAATAATACGAGTTAGATTGATAATAATAAGAATAATATCTACAGTAATTGTCGTTCTATCGATCATATAAGCATAATAAGGCTAATAATATGAGTTAGAGTGATAATATTAAGAGTAGTGAGTATAGTAATTCTCATTCTATCGATCATATAAGCATAATATGGCTAATAATACGAGTTAGATTGATAATAATAAGAGTAATAAGTATAGTAATTGTCGTTCTATCGATCATTTAATCATAATATGGCTAATAATATGAGTTAGATTGATAATACTAAGAGTAGTGGGTATAGTAATTGTCGTTCTATCGATCATATAAGCATAATATGGCTAATAATATGAGTTAGATTGATAATAATAAGAGTAATGAGTATAGTAATTGTAGTTCTATCGATCATTTAAGCATAACATGGCTAATAATATGAGTTAGATTGATAATAATAAGAGTAATGAGTATAGTAATTGTAGTTCTATCGATCATATCTGCATAATATGGTTAATAATATGAGTTAGATTGATAATAATAAGAGTAATGAGTATAGTAATTGTAGTTCTATCGATCATTTAAGCATAATATGGCTAATAATATGAGTTAGATTGATAATACTAAGAGTAGTGAGTATAGTAATTGTCGTTCTATCGATCATATAAGCATAATATGGCTAATAATACGAGTTAGATTGATAATAATAAGAGTAATAAGTATAGTAATTGTCGTTCTATCGATCATTTAAGCATAATATGGCTAATAATATGAGTTAGATTGATAATAATAACAGTAATAAGTATAGTAATTGTCGTTCTATCGATAATATAAGCATAATATGGCTAATAATATGAGTTAGATTGATAATACTAAGAGTAGTGAGTATAGTAATTGTCGTTCTATCGATCATATAAGCATAATATGGCTAATAATATGAGTTAGATTGAAAATAATAAGAGTAATAAGTATAGTATTTGTCGTTCTATCGATCATACAAGCATAATATGGCTAATAATACGAGTTAGATTGATAATAATAAGAATAATATCTACAGTAATTGTCGTTCTATCGATCATATAAGCATAATAAGGCTAATAATATGAGTTAGAGCGATAATATTAAGAGTAGTGAGTATAGTAATTCTCATTCTATCGATCATATAAGCATAATATGGCTAATAATACGAGTTAGATTGATAATAATAAGAGTAATAAGTATAGTAATTGTCGTTCTATCGATCATTTAATCATAATATGGCTAATAATATGAGTTAGATTGATAATACTAAGAGTAGTGGGTATAGTAATTGTCGTTCTATCGATCATATAAGCATAATATGGCTAATAATATGAGTTAGATTGATAATAATAAGAGTAATGAGTATAGTAATTGTAGTTCTATCGATCATTTAAGCATAACATGGCTAATAATATGAGTTAGATTGATAATAATAAGAGTAATGAGTATAGTAATTGTAGTTCTATCGATCATATCTGCATAATATGGTTAATAATATGAGTTAGATTGATAATAATAAGAGTAATGAGTACAGTAATTGTAGTTCTATCGATCATTTAAGCATAATATGGCTAATAATATGAGTTAGATTGATAATACTAAGAGTAGTGAGTATAGTAATTGTCGTTCTATCGATCATATAAGCATAATATGGCTAATAATCTGAGTTAGATTGATAATAATAAGAGTAATAAGTATAGTAATTGTCGTTCTATCGATCATAGAAGCATAATATGGCTAATAATATGAGTTAGATTGATAATACTAAGAGTAGTGAGTATAGTAATTCTCGTTCTATCGATCATTTAAGCATAACATGGCTAATAATATGAGTTAGATTGATAATAATAAGAGTAATGAGTACAGTAATTGTCGTTCTATCGATAATATAAGCATAATATGGCTAATAATATGAGTTAGATTGATAATACTAAGAGTAGTGAGTATAGTAATTCTCGTTCTATCGATCATATAAGCAAAATATGGCTAATAATATGAGTTAGATTGATAATAATAAGAGTAATGAGTATAGTAATTGTAGTTCTATCGATCATTTAAGCATAATATGGCTAATAATATGAGTTAGATTGATAATACTAAGAGTAGTGAGTATAGTAATTCTCGTTCTATCGATCATATAAGCATAATATGGCTAATAATATGAGTTAGATTGATAATAATAAGAGTAATAAGTATAGTATTGGTCGTTCTATCGATCAAATAAGCATAATATGGCTAATAATACGAGTTAGATTGATAATAATAAGAGTAATAACTACAGTAATTGTCGTTCTATCGATCATATAAGCATAATAAGGCTAATAATATGAGTTAGAGTGATAATTCTAAGAGTAGTGAGTATAGTAATTCTCATTCTATCGATCATATAAGCATAATATGGCTAATAATACGAGTTAGATTGATAATAATAAGAGTAGTCAGTATAGTAATTTTCGTTCTATCGATAATATAACCATAATATGGCCAATAATATGTGTTAGATTGATAACATTAACAGTAATAAGTATAGTAATTGTCGTTCTATCGATAATATAAGCATAATATGGCTAATAATATGAGTTAGATTGATAATACTAAGAGTAGTGAGTATAGTAATTGTCGTTCTATCGATCATATAAGCATAATATGGCTAATAATATGAGTTAGATTGAAAATAATAAGAGCAATAAG
Source organism: Megachile rotundata (assembly GCF_050947335.1). Lineage (NCBI taxonomy): Eukaryota > Metazoa > Arthropoda > Insecta > Hymenoptera > Megachilidae > Megachile > Megachile rotundata. The sequence continues at coordinate 68,118 of NW_027473790.1, forward strand.
TATAGTATTTGTCGTTCTATCGATCATACAAGCATAATATGGCTAATAATACGAGTTAGATTGATAATAATAAGAATAATATCTACAGTAATTGTCGTTCTATCGATCATATAAGCATAATAAGGCTAATAATATGAGTTAGAGTGATAATATTAAGAGTAGTGAGTATAGTAATTCTCATTCTATCGATCATATAAGCATAATATGGCTAATAATACGAGTTAGATTGATAATAATAAGAGTAATAAGTATAGTAATTGTCGTTCTATCGATCATTTAATCATAATATGGCTAATAATATGAGTTAGATTGATAATACTAAGAGTAGTGGGTATAGTAATTGTCGTTCTATCGATCATATAAGCATAATATGGCTAATAATATGAGTTAGATTGATAATAATAAGAGTAATGAGTATAGTAATTGTAGTTCTATCGATCATTTAAGCATAACATGGCTAATAATATGAGTTAGATTGATAATAATAAGAGTAATGAGTATAGTAATTGTAGTTCTATCGATCATATCTGCATAATATGGTTAATAATATGAGTTAGATTGATAATAATAAGAGTAATGAGTATAGTAATTGTAGTTCTATCGATCATTTAAGCATAATATGGCTAATAATATGAGTTAGATTGATAATACTAAGAGTAGTGAGTATAGTAATTGTCGTTCTATCGATCATATAAGCATAATATGGCTAATAATACGAGTTAGATTGATAATAATAAGAGTAATAAGTATAGTAATTGTCGTTCTATCGATCATTTAAGCATAATATGGCTAATAATATGAGTTAGATTGATAATAATAACAGTAATAAGTATAGTAATTGTCGTTCTATCGATAATATAAGCATAATATGGCTAATAATATGAGTTAGATTGATAATACTAAGAGTAGTGAGTATAGTAATTGTCGTTCTATCGATCATATAAGCATAATATGGCTAATAATATGAGTTAGATTGAAAATAATAAGAGTAATAAGTATAGTATTTGTCGTTCTATCGATCATACAAGCATAATATGGCTAATAATACGAGTTAGATTGATAATAATAAGAATAATATCTACAGTAATTGTCGTTCTATCGATCATATAAGCATAATAAGGCTAATAATATGAGTTAGAGTGATAATATTAAGAGTAGTGAGTATAGTAATTCTCATTCTATCGATCATATAAGCATAATATGGCTAATAATACGAGTTAGATTGATAATAATAAGAGTAATAAGTATAGTAATTGTCGTTCTATCGATCATTTAATCATAATATGGCTAATAATATGAGTTAGATTGATAATACTAAGAGTAGTGGGTATAGTAATTGTCGTTCTATCGATCATATAAGCATAATATGGCTAATAATATGAGTTAGATTGATAATAATAAGAGTAATGAGTATAGTAATTGTAGTTCTATCGATCATTTAAGCATAACATGGCTAATAATATGAGTTAGATTGATAATAATAAGAGTAATGAGTATAGTAATTGTAGTTCTATCGATCATATCTGCATAATATGGTTAATAATATGAGTTAGATTGATAATAATAAGAGTAATGAGTACAGTAATTGTAGTTCTATCGATCATTTAAGCATAATATGGCTAATAATATGAGTTAGATTGATAATACTAAGAGTAGTGAGTATAGTAATTGTCGTTCTATCGATCATATAAGCATAATATGGCTAATAATCTGAGTTAGATTGATAATAATAAGAGTAATAAGTATAGTAATTGTCGTTCTATCGATCATAGAAGCATAATACGGCTAATAATATGAGTTAGATTGATAATACTAAGAGTAGTGAGTATAGTAATTCTCGTTCTATCGATCATTTAAGCATAACATGGCTAATAATATGAGTTAGATTGATAATAATAAGAGTAATGAGTACAGTAATTGTAGTTCTATCGATTATTTAAGCATAATATGGCTAATAATATGAGTTAGATTGATAATAATAAGAGTAATAAGTATAGTAATTGTCGTTCTCTCGATCATATAAGCATAATATGGCTAATAATATGAGTTAGATTGATAATAATAAGAGTAATAACTACAGTAATTGTCGTTCTATCGGTCATATAAGCATAATAAGGCTAATAATATGAGTTAGAGTGATAATACTAAGAGTAGTGAGTATAGTAATTCTCATTCTATCGATCATATAAGCATAATATGGCTAATAATACGAGTTAGATTGATAATAATAAGAGTAATAAGTATAGTAATTGTCGTTCTATCGATCATTTAAGCATAATATGGCTAATAATATGAGTTAGATTGATAATAATAACAGTAATAAGTATAGTAATTGTCGTTCTATCGATAATATAACCATAATATGGCTAATAATATGAGTTAGATTGATAATACTAAGAGTAGTGAGTATAGTAATTCTCGTTCTATCGATCATATAAGCAAAATATGGCTAATAATATGAGTTAGATTGATAATAATAAGAGTAATGAGTATAGTAATTGTAGTTCTATCGATCATTTAAGCATAATATGGCTAATAATATGAGTTAGATTGATAATACTAAGAGTAGTGAGTATAGTAATTCTCGTTCTATCGATCATATAAGCATAATATGGCTAATAATATGAGTTAGATTGATTATAATAAGAGTAATGAGTATAGAAATTGTAGTTCTATCGATCATTTAAGCATAATATGGCTAATAATATGAGTTAGATTGATAATATTAACAGTAATAAGTATAGTAATTGTCGTTCTATCGATAATATAACCGTAATATGGCCAATAATATGAGTTAGATTGATAATAATAACAGTAATAGGTATTGTAATTGTCGTTCTATCGATAATATAAGCATAATATGGCTAATAATATGAGTTAGATTGATAATACTAAGAGTAGTGAGTATAGTAATTCTCGTTCTATCGATCATATAAGCATAATATGGCTAATAATATGAGTTAGATTGATAATAATAAAAGTAATAAGTATAGTATTTGTCGTTCTATCGATCATATAAGCATAACATGGCTAATAATACGAGTTAGATTGATAATAATAAGAGTAATAACTACAGTAATTGTCGTTCTATCGATCATATAAGCATAATAAGGCTAATAATATGAGTTAGAGTGATAATTCTAAGAGTAGTGAGTATAGTAATTCTCATTCTATCGATCATATAAGCATAATATGGCTAATAATACGAGTTAGATTGATAATAATAAGAGTAATAAGTATAGTAATTTTCGTTCTATCGATCATTTAATCATAATATGGCTAATAATATGAGTTAGATTGATAATACTAAGAGTAGTGGGTATAGTAATTGTCGTTCTATCGATCATATAAGCATAATATGGCTAATAATATGAGTTAGATTGATAATAATAAGAGTAATGAGTATAGTAATTGTAGTTCTATCGATCATTTAAGCATAACATGGCTAATAATATGAGTTAGATTGATAATAATAAGAGTAATGAGTATAGTAATTGTAGTTCCATCGATCATATCTGCATAATATGGTTAATAATATGAGTTAGATTGATAATAATAAGAGTAATGAGTATAGTAATTGTAGTTCTATCGATCATTTTAGCATAATATGGCTAATAATATGAGTTAGATTGATAATACTAAGAGTAGTGAGTATAGTAATTCTCGTTCTATCGATCATATAAGCATAATATGGCTAATAATATGAGTTAGATTGATAATAATAAGAGTAATGAGTATAGAAATTGTAGTTCTATCGATCATTTAAGCATAATATGGCTAATAATATGAGTTAGATTGATAATATTAACAGTAATAAGTATAGTAATTGTCGTTCTATCGATAATATAACCGTAATATGGCCAATAATATGAGTTAGATTGATAATAATAACAGTAATAGGTATTGTAATTGTCGTTCTATCGATAATATAAGCATAATATGGCTAATAATATGAGTTAGATTGATAATACTAAGAGTAGTGAGTATAGTAATTCTCGTTCTATCGATCATATAAGCATAATATGGCTAATAATATGAGTTAGATTGATAATAATAAGAGTAATAAGTATAGTAATTGTCGTTCTATCGATCATTTAAGCATAATATGGGTAATAATATGAGTCAGATTGATAATAATAACAGTAATATGTATAGTAATTGTCGTTCTATCGATAATATAAGCATAATATGGCTAATAATATGAGTTAGATTGATAATACTAAGTGTAGTGAGTATAGTAATTGTCGTTCTATCGATCATATAAGCATAATATGGCTAATAATATGAGTTAGATTGATAATACTAAGAGTAGTGAGTATAGTAATTGTCGTTCTATCGATCATATAAGCATAATATGGCTAATAATATGAGTTAGATTGATAATAATAAGTGTAATAAGTATAGTATTTGCCGTTCTATCGATCATATAAGCATAATATGGCTAATAATACGAGTTGATTGATAATAATAAGAGTAATAAGTATAGTAATTGTCGTTCTATCGATCATTTAAGCATAATATGGCTAATAATATGAGTTAGATTGATAATAATAAGAGTAATGAGTATAGTAATTGTAGTTCTATCGATCATATCTGCATAATATGGTTAATAATATGAGTTAGATTGATAATAATAAGAGTAATGAGTATAGAAATTGTAGTTCTATCGATCATTTAAGCATAATATGGCTAATAATATGAGTTAGATTGATAATATTAACAGTAATAAGTATAGTAATTGTCGTTCTATCGATCATATAAGCATAATATGGCTAATAATACGAGTTAGATTGATAATAATAAGAGTAATAAGTATAGTAATTGTAGTTCTATCGATCATATCTGCATAATATGGTTAATAATATGAGTTAGATTGATAATAATAAGAGTAATAAGTATAGTATTTGTCGTTCTATCGATCATATAAGCATAATATGGCTAATAATATGAGTTAGATTGATAATAATAAGAGTAATAAGTATAGTAATTGTCGTTCTATCGATCATTTAAGCATAATATGGCTAATAATATGAGTTAGATTGATAATAATAAGAGTAATAGGTATAGTATTTGTCGTTCTATCGATCATATAAGCATAATATGGCTAATAATACGAGTTAGATTGATAATAATAAGAGTAATAAGTATAGTAATTGTCGTTCTATCGATAATATAAGCATAATATGTCTAATAATATGAGTTAGATTGATAATAATAAGAGTAATAACTACAGTAATTGTCGTTCTATCGGTCATATAAGCATAATAAGGCTAATAATATGAGTTAGAGTGATAATACTAAGAGTAGTGAGTATAGTAATTCTCATTCTATCGATCATATAAGCATAATATGGCTAATAATACGAGTTAGATTGATAATAATAAGAGTAATAAGTATAGTAATTGTCGTTCTATCGATCATTTAAGCATAATATGGCTAATAATATGAGTTAGATTGATAATAATAAGAGTAATAGGTATAGTATTTGTCGTTCTATCGATCATATAAGCATAATATGGCTAATAATACGAGTTAGATTGATAATAATAAGAGTAATAAGTATAGTAATTGTCGTTCTATCGATAATATAACCATAATATGGCTAATAATATGAGTTAGATTGATAATACTAAGAGTAGTGAGTATAGTAATTCTCGTTCTATCGATCATATAAGCATAATATGGCTAATAATATGAGTTAGATTGATAATAATAAGAGTAATAACTACAGTAATTGTCGTTCTATCGATCATATAAGCATAATAAGGCTAATAATATGAGTTAGATTGATAACAATAAGAGTAATAAGTATAGTAATTGTCGTTCTCTCGATCATATAAGCATAATATGGCTAATAATATGAGTTAGATTGATAATAATAACAGTAATAAGTATAGTAATTGTCGTTCTATCGATAATATAAGCATAATATGGCTAATAATATGAGTTAGATTGATAATACTAAGAGTAGTGAGTATAGTAATTCTCGTTCTATCGATCATATAAGCAAAATATGGCTAATAATATGAGTTAGATTGATAATAATAAGAGTAATGAGTATAGTAATTGTAGTTCTATCGATCATTTAAGCATAATATGGCTAATAATATGAGTTAGATTGATAATACTAAGAGTAGTGAGTATAGTAATTCTCGTTCTATCGATCATATAAGCATAATATGGCTAATAATATGAGTTAGATTGATAATAATAAGAGTAATGAGTATAGAAATTGTAGTTCTATCGATCATTTAAGCATAATATGGCTAATAATATGAGTTAGATTGATAATATTAACAGTAATAAGTATAGTAATTGTCGTTCTATCGATAATATAACCGTAATATGGCCAATAATATGAGTTAAATTGATAATAATAACAGTAATAGGTACTGTAATTGTCGTTCTATCGATAATATAAGCATAATATGGCTAATAATATGAGTTAGATTGATAATACTAAGAGTAGTGAGTATAGTAATTCTCGTTCTATCGATCATATAAGCATAATATGGCTAATAATATGAGTTAGATTGATAATAATAAGAGTAATAAGTATAGTATTTGTCGTTCTATCGATCAAATAAGCATAATATGGCTAATAATACGAGTTAGATTGATAATAATAAGAGTAATAACTACAGTAATTGTCGTTCTATCGATCATATAAGCATAATAAGGCTAATAATATGAGTTAGAGTGATAATTCTAAGAGTAGTGAGTATAGTAATTCTCATTCTATCGATCATATAAGCATAATATGGCTAATAATACGAGTTAGATTGATAATAATAAGAGTAGTCAGTATAGTAATTTTCGTTCTATCGATAATATAACCATAATATGGCCAATAATATGTGTTAGATTGATAATAATAACAGTAATAAGTATAGTAATTGTCGTTCTATCGATAATATAAGCATAATATGGCTAATAATATGAGTTAGATTGATAATACTAAGAGTAGTGAGTATAGTAATTGTCGTTCTATCGATCATATAAGCATAATATGGCTAATAATATGAGTTAGATTGAAAATAATAAGAGTAATAAGTATAGTATTTGTCGTTCTATCGATCATACAAGCATAATATGGCTAATAATACGAGTTAGATTGATAATAATAAGAATAATATCTACAGTAATTGTCGTTCTATCGATCATATAAGCATAATAAGGCTAATAATATGAGTTAGAGTGATAATACTAAGAGTAGTGAGTATAGTAATTCTCATTCTATCGATCATATAAGCATAATATGGCTAATAATACGAGTTAGATTGATAATAATAAGAGTAATAAGTATAGTAATTGTCGTTCTATCGATCATTTAATCATAATATGGCTAATAATATGAGTTAGATTGATAATACTAAGAGTAGTGGGTATAGTAATTGTCGTTCTATCGATCATATAAGCATAATATGGCTAATAATATGAGTTAGATTGATAATAATAAGAGTAATGAGTATAGTAATTGTAGTTCTATCGATCATTTAAGCATAACATGGCTAATAATATGAGTTAGATTGATAATAATAAGAGTAATGAGTATAGTAATTGTAGTTCTATCGATCATATCTGCATAATATGGTTAATAATATGAGTTAGATTGATAATAATAAGAGTAATGAGTATAGTAATTGTAGTTCTATCGATCATTTAAGCATAATATGGCTAATAATATGAGTTAGATTGATAATACTAAGAGTAGTGAGTATAGTAATTGTCGTTCTATCGATCATATAAGCATAATATGGCTAATAATCTGAGTTAGATTGATAATAATAAGAGTAATAAGTATAGTAATTGTCGTTCTATCGATCATAGAAGCATAATATGGCTAATAATATGAGTTAGATTGATAATACTAAGAGTAGTGAGTATAGTAATTCTCGTTCTATCGATCATTTAAGCATAACATGGCTAATAATATGAGTTAGATTGATAATAATAAGAGTAATGAGTACAGTAATTGTAGTTCTATCGATTATTTAAGCATAATATGGCTAATAATATGAGTTAGATTGATAATAATAAGAGTAATAAGTATAGTAATTGTCGTTCTCTCGATCATATAAGCATAATATGGCTAATAATATGAGATAGATTGATAATAATAAGAGTAATAACTACAGTAATTGTCGTTCTATCGGTCATATAAGCATAATAAGGCTAATAATATGAGTTAGAGTGATAATACTAAGAGTAGTGAGTATAGTAATTCTCGTTCTATCGATCATATAAGCTTAATATGGCTAATAATATGAGTTAGATTGATAATAATAAGAGTAATGAGTACTGTAATTGTAGTTCTATCGATCATTTAAGCATAATAAGGCTAATAATATGAGTTAGATTGATAATAATAAGAGTAATAAGTATAGTAATTGTCGTTCTCTCGATCATATAAGCATAATATGGCTAATAATATGAGTTAGATTGATAATAAGAACAGTAATAAGTATAGTAATTGTCGTTCTATCGATCATTTAAGCATAATATGGCTAATAATATGAGTTAGATTGATAATAATAAGAGTAATAACTACAGTAATTGTCGTTCTATCGGTCATATAAGCATAATAAGGCTAATAATATGAGTTAGAGTGATAATACTAAGAGTAGTGAGTATAGTAATTCTCATTCTATCGATCATATAAGCATAATATGGCTAATAATACGAGTTAGATTGATAATAATAAGAGTAATAAGTATAGTAATTGTCGTTCTATCGATCATTTAAGCATAATATGGCTAATAATATGAGTTAGATTGATAATAATAAGAGTAATAGGTATAGTATTTGTCGTTCTATCGATCATATAAGCATAATATGGCTAATAATACGAGTTAGATTGATAATAATAAGAGTAATAAGTATAGTAATTGTCGTTCTATCGATAATATAAGCATAATATGGCTAATAATATGAGTTAGATTGATAATACTAAGAGTAGTGAGTATAGTAATTCTCGTTCTATCGATCATATAAGCATAATATGGCTAATAATACGAGTTAGATTGATAATAATAAGAGTAATAACTACAGTAATTGTCGTTCTATCGATCATATAAGCATAATAAGGCTAATAATATGAGTTAGAGTGATAATTCTAAGAGTAGTGAGTATAGTAATTCTCATTCTATCGATCATATAAGCATAATATGGCTAATAATACGAGTTAGATTGATAATAATAAGAGTAATAAGTATAGTAATTTTCGTTCGATCGATCATTTAATCATAATATGGCTAATAATATGAGTTAGATTGATAATACTAAGAGTAGTGGGTATAGTAATTGTCGTTCTATCGATCATATAAGCATAATATGGCTAATAATATGAGTTAGATTGATAATAATAAGAGTAATGAGTATAGTAATTGTAGTTCTATCGATCATTTAAGCATAACATGGCTAATAATATGAGTTAGATTGATAATAATAAGAGTAATGAGTATAGTAATTGTAGTTCTATCGATCATATCTGCATAATATGGTTAATAATATGAGTTAGATTGATAATAATAAGAGTAATGAGTATAGTAATTGTAGTTCTATCGATCATTTTAGCATAATATGGCTAATAATATGAGTTAGATTGATAATACTAAGAGTAGTGAGTATAGTAATTCTCGTTCTATCGATCATATAAGCATAATATGGTTAATAATCTGAGTTAGATTGATAATAATAAGAGTAATAAGTATAGTAATTGTCGTTCTATCGATCATAGAAGCATAATATGGCTAATAATATGAGTTAGATTGATAATACTAAGAGTAGTGAGTATAGTAATTCTCGTTCTATCGATCATTTAAGCATAACATGGCTAATAATATGAGTTAGATTGATAATAATAAGAGTAATGAGTACAGTAATTGTAGTTCTATCGATTATTTAAGCATAATATGGCTAATAATATTAGTTAGATTGATAATAATAAGAGTAATAAGTATAGTAATTGTCGTTCTATCGATAATATAAGCATAATATGGCTAATAATATGAGTTAGATTGATAATACTAAGAGTAGTGAGTATAGTAATTCTCGTTCTATCGATCATATAAGCAAAATATGGCTAATAATATGAGTTAGATTGATAATAATAAGAGTAATGAGTATAGTAATTGTAGTTCTATCGATCATTTAAGCATAATATGGCTAATAATATGAGTTAGATTGATAATACTAAGAGTAGTGAGTATAGTAATTCTCGTTCTATCGATCATATAAGCATAATATGGCTAATAATATGAGTTAGATTGATAATAATAAGAGTAATGAGTATAGAAATTGTAGTTCTATCGATCATTTAAGCATAATATGGCTAATAATATGAGTTAGATTGATAATATTAACAGTAATAAGTATAGTAATTGTCGTTCTATCGATAATATAACCGTAATATGGCCAATAATATGAGTTAGATTGATAATAATAACAGTAATAGGTATTGTAATTGTCGTTCTATCGATAATATAAGCATAATATGGGTAATAATATGAGTTAGATTGATAATACTAAGAGTAGTGAGTATAGTAATTCTCGTTCTATCGATCATATAAGCATAATATGGGTAATAATATGAGTTAGATTGATAATAATAAGAGTAATAAGTATAGTATTTGTCGTTCTATCGATCAAATAAGCATAATATGGCTAATAATACGAGTTAGATTGATAATAATAAGAGTAATAACTACAGTAATTGTCGTTCTATCGATCATATAAGCATAATAAGGCTAATAATATGAGTTAGAGTGATAATTCTAAGAGTAGTGAGTATAGTAATTCTCATTCTATCGATCATATAAGCATAATATGGCTAATAATACGAGTTAGATTGATAATAATAAGAGTAGTCAGTATAGTAATTTTCGTTCTATCGATAATATAACCATAATATGGCCAATAATATGTGTTAGATTGATAATAATAACAGTAATAAGTATAGTAATTGTCGTTCTATCGATAATATAAGCATAATATGGCTAATAATATGAGTTAGATTGATAATACTAAGAGTAGTGAGTATAGTAATTGTCGTTCTATCGATCATATAAGCATAATATGGCTAATAATATGAGTTAGATTGAAAATAATAAGAGTAATAAGTATAGTATTTGTCGTTCTATCGATCATACAAGCATAATATGGCTAATAATACGAGTTAGATTGATAATAATAAGAGTAATAAGTATAGTAATTGTCGTTCTATCGATCATTTAATCATAATATGGCTAATAATATGAGTTAGATTGATAATACTAAGAGTAGTGGGTATAGTAATTGTCGTTCTATCGATCATATAAGCATAATATGGCTAATAATATGAGTTAGATTGATAATAATAAGAGTAATGAGTATAGTAATTGTAGTTCTATCGATCATTTAAGCATAACATGGCTAATAATATGAGTTAGATTGATAATAATAAGAGTAATGAGTATAGTAATTGTAGTTCTATCGATCATTTAAGCATAATATGGCTAATAATATGAGTTAGATTGATAATACTAAGAGTAGTGAGTATAGTAATTCTCGTTCTATCGATCATATAAGCATAATATGGCTAATAATATGAGTTAGATTGATAATAATAAGAGTAATGAGTATAGAAATTGTAGTTCTATCGATCATTTAAGCATAATATGGCTAATAATATGAGTTAGATTGATAATATTAACAGTAATAAGTATAGTAATTGTCGTTCTATCGATAATATAACCGTAATATGGCCAATAATATGAGTTAGATTGATAATAATAACAGTAATAGGTATTGTAATTGTCGTTCTATCGATAATATAAGCATAATATGGCTAATAATATGAGTTAGATTGATAATACTAAGAGTAGTGAGTATAGTAATTCTCGTTCTATCGATCATATAAGCATAATATGGCTAATAATATGAGTTAGATTGATAATAATAAGAGTAATAAGTATAGTAATTGTCGTTCTATCGATCATTTAAGCATAATATGGGTAATAATATGAGTCAGATTGATAATAATAACAGTAATATGTATAGTAATTGTCGTTCTATCGATAATATAAGCATAATATGGCTAATAATATGAGTTAGATTGATAATACTAAGTGTAGTGAGTATAGTAATTGTCGTTCTATCGATCATATAAGCATAATATGGCTAATAATATGAGTTAGATTGATAATACTAAGAGTAGTGAGTATAGTAATTGTCGTTCTATCGATCATATAAGCATAATATGGCTAATAATATGAGTTAGATTGATAATAATAAGAGTAATAAGTATAGTATTTGTCGTTCTATCGATCATATAAGCATAATATGGCTAATAATACGAGTTGATTGATAATAATAAGAGTAATAAGTATAGTAATTGTCGTTCTATCGATCATTTAAGCATAATATGGCTAATAATATGAGTTAGATTGATAATAATAAGAGTAATGAGTATAGTAATTGTAGTTCTATCGATCATATCTGCATAATATGGTTAATAATATGAGTTAGATTGATAATAATAAGAGTAATGAGTATAGAAATTGTAGTTCTATCGATCATTTAAGCATAATATGGCTAATAATATGAGTTAGATTGATAATATTAACAGTAATAAGTATAGTAATTGTCGTTCTATCGATCATATAAGCATAATATGGCTAATAATACGAGTTAGATTGATAATAATAAGAGTAATAAGTATAGTAATTGTAGTTCTATCGATCATATCTGCATAATATGGTTAATAATATGAGTTAGATTGATAATAATAAGAGTAATAAGTATAGTATTTGTCGTTCTATCGATCATATAAGCATAATATGGCTAATAATATGAGTTAGATTTATAATAATAAGAGTAATAAGTATAGTAATTGTCGTTCTATCGATCATTTAAGCATAATATGGCTAATAATATGAGTTAGATTGATAATAATAAGAGTAATAGGTATAGTATTTGTCGTTCTATCGATCATATAAGCATAATATGGCTAATAATACGAGTTAGATTGATAATAATAAGAGTAATAAGTATAGTAATTGTCGTTCTATCGATAATATAACCATAATATGGCTAATAATATGAGTTAGATTGATAATACTAAGAGTAGTGAGTATAGTAATTCTCGTTCTATCGATCATATAAGCATAATATGGCTAATAATATGAGTTAGATTGATAATAATAAGAGTAATAACTACAGTAATTGTCGTTCTATCGATCATATAAGCATAATAAGGCTAATAATATGAGTTAGATTGATAACAATAAGAGTAATAAGTATAGTAATTGTCGTTCTCTCGATCATATAAGCATAATATGGCTAATAATATGAGTTAGATTGATAATAATAACAGTAATAAGTATAGTAATTGTCGTTCTATCGATAATATAACCATAATATGGCTAATAATATGAGTTAGATTGATAATACTAAGAGTAGTGAGTATAGTAATTCTCGTTCTATCGATCATATAAGCAAAATATGGCTAATAATATGAGTTAGATTGATAATAATAAGAGTAATGAGTATAGTAATTGTAGTTCTATCGATCATTTAAGCATAATATGGCTAATAATATGAGTTAGATTGATAATACTAAGAGTAGTGAGTATAGTAATTCTCGTTCTATCGATCATATAAGCATAATATGGCTAATAATTTGAGTTAGATTGATTATAATAAGAGTAATGAGTATAGAAATTGTAGTTCTATCGATCATTTAAGCATAATATGGCTAATAATATGAGTTAGATTGATAATAATAACAGTAATAAGTATAGTAATTGTCGTTCTATCGATAATATAACCATAATATGGCTAATAATATGAGTTAGATTGATAATACTAAGAGTAGTGAGTATAGTAATTCTCGTTCTATCGATCATATAAGCAAAATATGGCTAATAATATGAGTTAGATTGATAATAATAAGAGTAATGAGTATAGTAATTGTAGTTCTATCGATCATTTAAGCATAATATGGCTAATAATATGAGTTAGATTGATAATACTAAGAGTAGTGAGTATAGTAATTCTCGTTCTATCGATCATATAAGCATAATATGGCTAATAATATGAGTTAGATTGATTATAATAAGAGTAATGAGTATAGAAATTGTAGTTCTATCGATCATTTAAGCATAATATGGCTAATAATATGAGTTAGATTGATAATATTAACAGTAATAAGTATAGTAATTGTCGTTCTATCGATAATATAACCGTAATATGGCCAATAATATGAGTTAGATTGATAATAATAACAGTAATAGGTATTGTAATTGTCGTTCTATCGATAATATAAGCATAATATGGCTAATAATATGAGTTAGATTGATAATACTAAGAGTAGTGAGTATAGTAATTCTCGTTCTATCGATCATATAAGCATAATATGGCTAATAATATGAGTTAGATTGATAATAATAAGAGTAATAAGTATAGTATTTGTCGTTCTATCGATCATATAAGCATAATATGGCTAATAATACGAGTTAGATTGATAATAATAAGAGTAATAACTACAGTAATTGTCGTTCTATCGATCATATAAGCATAATAAGGCTAATAATATGAGTTAGAGTGATAATTCTAAGAGTAGTGAGTATAGTAATTCTCATTCTATCGATCATATAAGCATAATATGGCTAATAATACGAGTTAGATTGATAATAATAAGAGTAATAAGTATAGTAATTTTCGTTCTATCGATCATTTAATCATAATATGGCTAATAATATGAGTTAGATTGATAATACTAAGAGTAGTGGGTATAGTAATTGACGTTCTATCGATCATATAAGCATAATATGGCTAATAATATGAGTTAGATTGATAATAATAAGAGTAATGAGTATAGTAATTGTAGTTCTATCGATCATTTAAGCATAACATGGCTAATAATATGAGTTAGATTGATAATAATAAGAGTAATGAGTATAGTAATTGTAGTTCTATCGATCATATCTGCATAATATGGTTAATAATATGAGTTAGATTGATAATAATAAGAGTAATGAGTATAGTAATTGTAGTTCTATCGATCATTTTAGCATAATATGGCTAATAATATGAGTTAGATTGATAATACTAAGAGTAGTGAGTATAGTAATTCTCGTTCTATCGATCATATAAGCATAATATGGTTAATAATCTGAGTTAGATTGATAATAATAAGAGTAATAAGTATAGTAATTGTCGTTCTATCGATCATAGAAGCATAATATGGCTAATAATATGAGTTAGATTGATAATACTAAGAGTAGTGAGTATAGTAATTCTCGTTCTATCGATCATTTAAGCATAACATGGCTAATAATATGAGTTAGATTGATAATAATAAGAGTAATGAGTACAGTAATTGTAGTTCTATCGATTATTTAAGCATAATATGGCTAATAATATTAGTTAGATTGATAATAATAAGAGTAATAAGTATAGTAATTGTCGTTCTATCGATAATATAAGCATAATATGGCTAATAATATGAGTTAGATTGATAATACTAAGAGTAGTGAGTATAGTAATTCTCGTTCTATCGATCATATAAGCAAAATATGGCTAATAATATGAGTTAGATTGATAATAATAAGAGTAATGAGTATAGTAATTGTAGTTCTATCGATCATTTAAGCATAATATGGCTAATAATATGAGTTAGATTGATAATACTAAGAGTAGTGAGTATAGTAATTCTCGTTCTATCGATCATATAAGCATAATATGGCTAATAATATGAGTTAGATTGATAATAATAAGAGTAATGAGTATAGAAATTGTAGTTCTATCGATCATTTAAGCATAATATGGCTAATAATATGAGTTAGATTGATAATATTAACAGTAATAAGTATAGTAATTGTCGTTCTATCGATAATATAACCGTAATATGGCCAATAATATGAGTTAGATTGATAATAATAACAGTAATAGGTATTGTAATTGTCGTTCTATCGATAATATAAGCATAATATGGGTAATAATATGAGTTAGATTGATAATACTAAGAGTAGTGAGTATAGTAATTCTCGTTCTATCGATCATATAAGCATAATATGGGTAATAATATGAGTTAGATTGATAATAATAAGAGTAATAAGTATAGTATTTGTCGTTCTATCGATCAAATAAGCATAATATGGCTAATAATACGAGTTAGATTGATAATAATAAGAGTAATAACTACAGTAATTGTCGTTCTATCGATCATATAAGCATAATAAGGCTAATAATATGAGTTAGAGTGATAATTCTAAGAGTAGTGAGTATAGTAATTCTCATTCTATCGATCATATAAGCATAATATGGCTAATAATACGAGTTAGATTGATAATAATAAGAGTAGTCAGTATAGTAATTTTCGTTCTATCGATAATATAACCATAATATGGCCAATAATATGTGTTAGATTGATAATAATAACAGTAATAAGTATAGTAATTGTCGTTCTATCGATAATATAAGCATAATATGGCTAATAATATGAGTTAGATTGATAATACTAAGAGTAGTGAGTATAGTAATTGTCGTTCTATCGATCATATAAGCATAATATGGCTAATAATATGAGTTAGATTGAAAATAATAAGAGTAATAAGTATAGTATTTGTCGTTCTATCGATCATACAAGCATAATATGGCTAATAATACGAGTTAGATTGATAATAATAAGAGTAATAAGTATAGTAATTGTCGTTCTATCGATCATTTAATCATAATATGGCTAATAATATGAGTTAGATTGATAATACTAAGAGTAGTGGGTATAGTAATTGTCGTTCTATCGATCATATAAGCATAATATGGCTAATAATATGAGTTAGATTGATAATAATAAGAGTAATGAGTATAGTAATTGTAGTTCTATCGATCATTTAAGCATAACATGGCTAATAATATGAGTTAGATTGATAATAATAAGAGTAATGAGTATAGTAATTGTAGTTCTATCGATAATATAACCGTAATATGGCCAATAATATGAGTTAGATTGATAATAATAACAGTAATAGGTATTGTAATTGTCGTTCTATCGATAATATAAGCATAATATGGGTAATAATATGAGTTAGATTGATAATACTAAGAGTAGTGAGTATAGTAATTCTCGTTCTATCGATCATATAAGCATAATATGGGTAATAATATGAGTTAGATTGATAATAATAAGAGTAATAAGTATAGTATTTGTCGTCCTATCGATCAAATAAGCATAATATGGCTAATAATACGAGTTAGATTGATAATAATAAGAGTAATAACTACAGTAATTGTCGTTCTATCGATCATATAAGCATAATAAGGCTAATAATATGAGTTAGAGTGATAATTCTAAGAGTAGTGAGTATAGTAATTCTCATTCTATCGATCATATAAGCATAATATGGCTAATAATACGAGTTAGATTGATAATAATAAGAGTAGTCAGTATAGTAATTTTCGTTCTATCGATAATATAACCATAATATGGCCAATAATATGTGTTAGATTGATAATAATAACAGTAATAAGTATAGTAATTGTCGTTCTATCGATAATATAAGCATAATATGGCTAATAATATGAGTTAGATTGATAATACTAAGAGTAGTGAGTATAGTAATTGTCGTTCTATCGATCATATAAGCATAATATGGCTAATAATATGAGTTAGATTGAAAATAATAAGAGTAATAAGTATAGTATTTGTCGTTCTATCGATCATACAAGCATAATATGGCTAATAATACGAGTTAGATTGATAATAATAAGAGTAATAAGTATAGTAATTGTCGTTCTATCGATCATTTAATCATAATATGGCTAATAATATGAGTTAGATTGATAATACTAAGAGTAGTGGGTATAGTAATTGTCGTTCTATCGATCATATAAGCATAATATGGCTAATAATATGAGTTAGATTGATAATAATAAGAGTAATGAGTATAGTAATTGTAGTTCTATCGATCATTTAAGCATAACATGGCTAATAATATGAGTTAGATTGATAATAATAAGAGTAATGAGTATAGTAATTGTAGTTCTATCGATCATTTAAGCATAATATGGCTAATAATATGAGTTAGATTGATAATACTAAGAGTAGTGAGTATAGTAATTCTCGTTCTATCGATCATATAAGCATAATATGGCTAATAATATGAGTTAGATTGATAATAATAAGAGTAATGAGTATAGAAATTGTAGTTCTATCGATCATTTAAGCATAATATGGCTAATAATATGAGTTAGATTGATAATATTAACAGTAATAAGTATAGTAATTGTCGTTCTATCGATAATATAACCGTAATATGGCCAATAATATGAGTTAGATTGATAATAATAACAGTAATAGGTATTGTAATTGTCGTTCTATCGATAATATAAGCATAATATGGCTAATAATATGAGTTAGATTGATAATACTAAGAGTAGTGAGTATAGTAATTCTCGTTCTATCGATCATATAAGCATAATATGGCTAATAATATGAGTTAGATTGATAATAATAAGAGTAATAAGTATAGTAATTGTCGTTCTATCGATCATTTAAGCATAATATGGGTAATAATATGAGTCAGATTGATAATAATAACAGTAATATGTATAGTAATTGTCGTTCTATCGATAATATAAGCATAATATGGCTAATAATATGAGTTAGATTGATAATACTAAGTGTAGTGAGTATAGTAATTGTCGTTCTATCGATCATATAAGCATAATATGGCTAATAATATGAGTTAGATTGATAATACTAAGAGTAGTGAGTATAGTAATTGTCGTTCTATCGATCATATAAGCATAATATGGCTAATAATATGAGTTAGATTGATAATAATAAGAGTAATAAGTATAGTATTTGTCGTTCTATCGATCATATAAGCATAATATGGCTAATAATACGAGTTGATTGATAATAATAAGAGTAATAAGTATAGTAATTGTCGTTCTATCGATCATTTAAGCATAATATGGCTAATAATATGAGTTAGATTGATAATAATAAGAGTAATGTGTATAGTAATTGTAGTTCTATCGATCATATCTGCATAATATGGTTAATAATATGAGTTAGATTGATAATAATAAGAGTAATGAGTATAGAAATTGTAGTTCTATCGATCATTTAAGCATAATATGGCTAATAATATGAGTTAGATTGATAATATTAACAGTAATAAGTATAGTAATTGTCGTTCTATCGATCATATAAGCATAATATGGCTAATAATACGAGTTAGATTGATAATAATAAGAGTAATAAGTATAGTAATTGTAGTTCTATCGATCATATCTGCATAATATGGTTAATAATATGAGTTAGATTGATAATAATAAGAGTAATAAGTATAGTATTTGTCGTTCTATCGATCATATAAGCATAATATGGCTAATAATATGAGTTAGATTGATAATAATAAGAGTAATAAGTATAGTAATTGTCGTTCTATCGATCATTTAAGCATAATATGGCTAATAATATGAGTTAGATTGATAATAATAAGAGTAATAGGTATAGTATTTGTCGTTCTATCGATCATATAAGCATAATATGGCTAATAATACGAGTTAGATTGATAATAATAAGAGTAATAAGTATAGTAATTGTCGTTCTATCGATAATATAACCATAATATGGCTAATAATATGAGTTAGATTGATAATACTAAGAGTAGTGAGTATAGTAATTCTCGTTCTATCGATCATATAAGCATAATATGGCTAATAATATGAGTTAGATTGATAATAATAAGAGTAATAACTACAGTAATTGTCGTTCTATCGATCATATAAGCATAATAAGGCTAATAATATGAGTTAGATTGATAACAATAAGAGTAATAAGTATAGTAATTGTCGTTCTCTCGATCATATAAGCATAATATGGCTAATAATATGAGTTAGATTGATAATAATAACAGTAATAAGTATAGTAATTGTCGTTCTATCGATAATATAACCATAATATGGCTAATAATATGAGTTAGATTGATAATACTAAGAGTAGTGAGTATAGTAATTCTCGTTCTATCGATCATATAAGCAAAATATGGCTAATAATATGAGTTAGATTGATAATAATAAGAGTAATGAGTATAGTAATTGTAGTTCTATCGATCATTTAAGCATAATATGGCTAATAATATGAGTTAGATTGATAATACTAAGAGTAGTGAGTATAGTAATTCTCGTTCTATCGATCATATAAGCATAATATGGCTAATAATTTGAGTTAGATTGATTATAATAAGAGTAATGAGTATAGAAATTGTAGTTCTATCGATCATTTAAGCATAATATGGCTAATAATATGAGTTAGATTGATAATAATAACAGTAATAAGTATAGTAATTGTCGTTCTATCGATAATATAACCATAATATGGCTAATAATATGAGTTAGATTGATAATACTAAGAGTAGTGAGTATAGTAATTCTCGTTCTATCGATCATATAAGCAAAATATGGCTAATAATATGAGTTAGATTGATAATAATAAGAGTAATGAGTATAGTAATTGTAGTTCTATCGATCATTTAAGCATAATATGGCTAATAATATGAGTTAGATTGATAATACTAAGAGTAGTGAGTATAGTAATTCTCGTTCTATCGATCATATAAGCATAATATGGCTAATAATATGAGTTAGATTGATTATAATAAGAGTAATGAGTATAGAAATTGTAGTTCTATCGATCATTTAAGCATAATATGGCTAATAATATGAGTTAGATTGATAATATTAACAGTAATAAGTATAGTAATTGTCGTTCTATCGATAATATAACCGTAATATGGCCAATAATATGAGTTAGATTGATAATAATAACAGTAATAGGTATTGTAATTGTCGTTCTATCGATAATATAAGCATAATATGGCTAATAATATGAGTTAGATTGATAATACTAAGAGTAGTGAGTATAGTAATTCTCGTTCTATCGATCATATAAGCATAATATGGCTAATAATATGAGTTAGATTGATAATAATAAGAGTAATAAGTATAGTATTTGTCGTTCTATCGATCATATAAGCATAATATGGCTAATAATACGAGTTAGATTGATAATAATAAGAGTAATAACTACAGTAATTGTCGTTCTATCGATCATATAAGCATAATAAGGCTAATAATATGAGTTAGAGTGATAATTCTAAGAGTAGTGAGTATAGTAATTCTCATTCTATCGATCATATAAGCATAATATGGCTAATAATACGAGTTAGATTGATAATAATAAGAGTAATAAGTATAGTAATTTTCGTTCTATCGATCATTTAATCATAATATGGCTAATAATATGAGTTAGATTGATAATACTAAGAGTAGTGGGTATAGTAATTGTCGTTCTATCGATCATATAAGCATAATATGGCTAATAATATGAGTTAGATTGATAATAATAAGAGTAATGAGTATAGTAATTGTAGTTCTATCGATCATTTAAGCATAACATGGCTAATAATATGAGTTAGATTGATAATAATAAGAGTAATGAGTATAGTAATTGTAGTTCTATCGATCATATCTGCATAATATGGTTAATAATATGAGTTAGATTGATAATAATAAGAGTAATGAGTATAGTAATTGTAGTTCTATCGATCATTTTAGCATAATATGGCTAATAATATGAGTTAGATTGATAATACTAAGAGTAGTGAGTATAGTAATTCTCGTTCTATCGATCATATAAGCATAATATGGCTAATAATATGAGTTAGATTGATAATAATAAGAGTAATAAGTATAGTAATTGTCGTTCTATCGATCATTTAAGCATAATATGGGTAATAATATGAGTCAGATTGATAATAATAACAGTAATATGTATAGTAATTGTCGTTCTATCGATAATATAAGCATAATATGGCTAATAATATGAGTTAGATTGATAATACTAAGTGTAGTGAGTATAGTAATTGTCGTTCTATCGATCATATAAGCATAATATGGCTAATAATATGAGTTAGATTGATAATACTAAGAGTAGTGAGTATAGTAATTGTCGTTCTATCGATCATATAAGCATAATATGGCTAATAATATGAGTTAGATTGATAATAATAAGAGTAATAAGTATAGTATTTGTCGTTCTATCGATCATATAAGCATAATATGGCTAATAATACGAGTTGATTGATAATAATAAGAGTAATAAGTATAGTAATTGTCGTTCTATCGATCATTTAAGCATAATATGGCTAATAATATGAGTTAGATTGATAATAATAAGAGTAATGTGTATAGTAATTGTAGTTCTATCGATCATTTAAGCATAACATGGCTAATAATATGAGTTAGATTGATAATAATAAGAGTAATGAGTATAGTAATTGTAGTTCTATCGATCATATCTGCATAATATGGTTAATAATATGAGTTAGATTGATAATAATAAGAGTAATGAGTATAGTAATTGTAGTTCTATCGATCATTTTAGCATAATATGGCTAATAATATGAGTTAGATTGATAATACTAAGAGTAGTGAGTATAGTAATTCTCGTTCTATCGATCATATAAGCATAATATGGCTAATAATATGAGTTAGATTGATAATAATAAGAGTAATAAGTATAGTAATTGTCGTTCTATCGATCATTTAAGCATAATATGGGTAATAATATGAGTCAGATTGATAATAATAACAGTAATATGTATAGTAATTGTCGTTCTATCGATAATATAAGCATAATATGGCTAATAATATGAGTTAGATTGATAATACTAAGTGTAGTGAGTATAGTAATTGTCGTTCTATCGATCATATAAGCATAATATGGCTAATAATATGAGTTAGATTGATAATACTAAGAGTAGTGAGTATAGTAATTGTCGTTCTATCGATCATATAAGCATAATATGGCTAATAATATGAGTTAGATTGATAATAATAAGAGTAATAAGTATAGTATTTGTCGTTCTATCGATCATATAAGCATAATATGGCTAATAATACGAGTTGATTGATAATAATAAGAGTAATAAGTATAGTAATCGTCGTTCTATCGATCATTTAAGCATAATATGGCTAATAATATGAGTTAGATTGATAATAATAAGAGTAATGTGTATAGTAATTGTAGTTCTATCGATCATATCTGCATAATATGGTTAATAATATGAGTTAGATTGATAATAATAAGAGTAATGAGTATAGAAATTGTAGTTCTATCGATCATTTAAGCATAATATGGCTAATAATATGAGTTAGATTGATAATATTAACAGTAATAAGTATAGTAATTGTCGTTCTATCGATCATATAAGCATAATATGGCTAATAATACGAGTTAGATTGATAATAATAAGAGTAATAAGTATAGTAATTGTAGTTCTATCGATCATATCTGCATAATATGGTTAATAATATGAGTTAGATTGATAATAATAAGAGTAATAAGTATAGTATTTGTCGTTCTATCGATCATATAAGCATAATATGGCTAATAATATGAGTTAGATTGATAATAATAAGAGTAATAAGTATAGTAATTGTCGTTCTATCGATCATTTAAGCATAATATGGCTAATAATATGAGTTAGATTGATAATAATAAGAGTAATAGGTATAGTATTTGTCGTTCTATCGATCATATAAGCATAATATGGCTAATAATACGAGTTAGATTGATAATAATAAGAGTAATAAGTATAGTAATTGTCGTTCTATCGATAATATAACCATAATATGGCTAATAATATGAGTTAGATTGATAATACTAAGAGTAGTGAGTATAGTAATTCTCGTTCTATCGATCATATAAGCATAATATGGCTAATAATATGAGTTAGATTGATAATAATAAGAGTAATAACTACAGTAATTGTCGTTCTATCGATCATATAAGCATAATAAGGCTAATAATATGAGTTAGATTGATAACAATAAGAGTAATAAGTATAGTAATTGTCGTTCTCTCGATCATATAAGCATAATATGGCTAATAATATGAGTTAGATTGATAATAATAACAGTAATAAGTATAGTAATTGTCGTTCTATCGATAATATAACCATAATATGGCTAATAATATGAGTTAGATTGATAATACTAAGAGTAGTGAGTATAGTAATTCTCGTTCTATCGATCATATAAGCAAAATATGGCTAATAATATGAGTTAGATTGATAATAATAAGAGTAATGAGTATAGTAATTGTAGTTCTATCGATCATTTAAGCATAATATGGCTAATAATATGAGTTCGATTGATAATACTAAGAGTAGTGAGTATAGTAATTCTCGTTCTATCGATCATATAAGCATAATATGGCTAATAATTTGAGTTAGATTGATTATAATAAGAGTAATGAGTATAGAAATTGTAGTTCTATCGATCATTTAAGCATAATATGGCTAATAATATGAGTTAGATTGATAATAATAACAGTAATAAGTATAGTAATTGTCGTTCTATCGATAATATAACCATAATATGGCTAATAATATGAGTTAGATTGATATTACTAAGAGTAGTGAGTATAGTAATTCTCGTTCTATCGATCATATAAGCATAATATGGCTAATAATTTGAGTTAGATTGATTATAATAAGAGTAATGAGTATAGAAATTGTAGTTCTATCGATCATTTAAGCATAATATGGCTAATAATATGAGTTAGATTGATAATATTAACAGTA
Organism: Megachile rotundata; assembly: GCF_050947335.1. Lineage (NCBI taxonomy): Eukaryota > Metazoa > Arthropoda > Insecta > Hymenoptera > Megachilidae > Megachile > Megachile rotundata. Next base: position 92,759 of record NW_027473790.1, read on the forward strand.
ATAAGTATAGTAATTGTCGTTCTATCGATAATATAACCGTAATATGGCCAATAATATGAGTTAGATTGATAATAATAAGAGTAATAACTACAGTAATTGTCGTTCTATCGATCATATAAGCATAATAAGGCTAATAATATGAGTTAGAGTGATAATTCTAAGAGTAGTGAGTATAGTAATTCTCATTCTATCGATCATATAAGCATAATATGGCTAATAATACGAGTTAGATTGATAATAATAAGAGTAATAAGTATAGTAATTTTCGTTCTATCGATCATTTAATCATAATATGGCTAATAATATGAGTTAGATTGATAATACTAAGAGTAGTGGGTATAGTAATTGTCGTTCTATCGATCATATAAGCATAATATGGCTAATAATATGAGTTAGATTGATAATAATAAGAGTAATGAGTATAGTAATTGTAGTTCTATCGATCATTTAAGCATAACATGGCTAATAATATGAGTTAGATTGATAATAATAAGAGTAATGAGTATAGTAATTGTAGTTCTATCGATCATATCTGCATAATATGGTTAATAATATGAGTTAGATTGATAATAATAAGAGTAATGAGTATAGTAATTGTAGTTCTATCGATCATTTTAGCATAATATGGCTAATAATATGAGTTAGATTGATAATACTAAGAGTAGTGAGTATAGTAATTCTCGTTCTATCGATCATATAAGCATAATATGGTTAATAATCTGAGTTAGATTGATAATAATAAGAGTAATAAGTATAGTAATTGTCGTTCTATCGATCATAGAAGCATAATATGGCTAATAATATGAGTTAGATTGATAATACTAAGAGTAGTGAGTATAGTAATTCTCGTTCTATCGATCATTTAAGCATAACATGGCTAATAATATGAGTTAGATTGATAATAATAAGAGTAATGAGTACAGTAATTGTAGTTCTATCGATTATTTAAGCATAATATGGCTAATAATATTAGTTAGATTGATAATAATAAGAGTAATAAGTATAGTAATTGTCGTTCTATCGATAATATAAGCATAATATGGCTAATAATATGAGTTAGATTGATAATACTAAGAGTAGTGAGTATAGTAATTCTCGTTCTATCGATCATATAAGCAAAATATGGCTAATAATATGAGTTAGATTGATAATAATAAGAGTAATGAGTATAGTAATTGTAGTTCTATCGATCATTTAAGCATAATATGGCTAATAATATGAGTTAGATTGATAATACTAAGAGTAGTGAGTATAGTAATTCTCGTTCTATCGATCATATAAGCATAATATGGCTAATAATATGAGTTAGATTGATAATAATAAGAGTAATGAGTATAGAAATTGTAGTTCTATCGATCATTTAAGCATAATATGGCTAATAATATGAGTTAGATTGATAATATTAACAGTAATAAGTATAGTAATTGTCGTTCTATCGATAATATAACCGTAATATGGCCAATAATATGAGTTAGATTGATAATAATAACAGTAATAGGTATTGTAATTGTCGTTCTATCGATAATATAAGCATAATATGGGTAATAATATGAGTTAGATTGATAATACTAAGAGTAGTGAGTATAGTAATTCTCGTTCTATCGATCATATAAGCATAATATGGGTAATAATATGAGTTAGATTGATAATAATAAGAGTAATAAGTATAGTATTTGTCGTTCTATCGATCAAATAAGCATAATATGGCTAATAATACGAGTTAGATTGATAATAATAAGAGTAATAACTACAGTAATTGTCGTTCTATCGATCATATAAGCATAATAAGGCTAATAATATGAGTTAGAGTGATAATTCTAAGAGTAGTGAGTATAGTAATTCTCATTCTATCGATCATATAAGCATAATATGGCTAATAATACGAGTTAGATTGATAATAATAAGAGTAGTCAGTATAGTAATTTTCGTTCTATCGATAATATAACCATAATATGGCCAATAATATGTGTTAGATTGATAATAATAACAGTAATAAGTATAGTAATTGTCGTTCTATCGATAATATAAGCATAATATGGCTAATAATATGAGTTAGATTGATAATACTAAGAGTAGTGAGTATAGTAATTGTCGTTCTATCGATCATATAAGCATAATATGGCTAATAATATGAGTTAGATTGAAAATAATAAGAGTAATAAGTATAGTATTTGTCGTTCTATCGATCATACAAGCATAATATGGCTAATAATACGAGTTAGATTGATAATAATAAGAGTAATAAGTATAGTAATTGTCGTTCTATCGATCATTTAATCATAATATGGCTAATAATATGAGTTAGATTGATAATACTAAGAGTAGTGGGTATAGTAATTGTCGTTCTATCGATCATATAAGCATAATATGGCTAATAATATGAGTTAGATTGATAATAATAAGAGTAATGAGTATAGTAATTGTAGTTCTATCGATCATTTAAGCATAACATGGCTAATAATATGAGTTAGATTGATAATAATAAGAGTAATGAGTATAGTAATTGTAGTTCTATCGATCATTTAAGCATAATATGGCTAATAATATGAGTTAGATTGATAATACTAAGAGTAGTGAGTATAGTAATTCTCGTTCTATCGATCATATAAGCATAATATGGCTAATAATATGAGTTAGATTGATAATAATAAGAGTAATGAGTATAGAAATTGTAGTTCTATCGATCATTTAAGCATAATATGGCTAATAATATGAGTTAGATTGATAATATTAACAGTAATAAGTATAGTAATTGTCGTTCTATCGATAATATAACCGTAATATGGCCAATAATATGAGTTAGATTGATAATAATAACAGTAATAGGTATTGTAATTGTCGTTCTATCGATAATATAAGCATAATATGGCTAATAATATGAGTTAGATTGATAATACTAAGAGTAGTGAGTATAGTAATTCTCGTTCTATCGATCATATAAGCATAATATGGCTAATAATATGAGTTAGATTGATAATAATAAGAGTAATAAGTATAGTATTTGTCGTTCTATCGATCAAATAAGCATAATATGGCTAATAATACGAGTTAGATTGATAATAATAAGAGTAATAACTACAGTAATTGTCGTTCGATCGATCATATAAGCATAATAAGGCTAATAATATGAGTTAGAGTGATAATTCTAAGAGTAGTGAGTATAGTAATTCTCATTCTATCGATCATATAAGCATAATATGGCTAATAATACGAGTTAGATTGATAATAATAAGAGTAGTCAGTATAGTAATTTTCGTTCTATCGATAATATAACCATAATATGGCCAATAATATGTGTTAGATTGATAATTATAACAGTAATAAGTATAGTAATTGTCGTTCTATCGATAATATAAGCATAATATGGCTAATAATATGAGTTAGATTGATAATACTAAGAGTAGTGAGTATAGTAATTGTCGTTCTATCGATCATATAAGCATAATATGGCTAATAATATGAGTTAGATTGAAAATAATAAGAGTAATAAGTATAGTATTTGTCGTTCTATCGATCATACAAGCATAATATGGCTAATAATACGAGTTAGATTGATAAAATTAAGAATAATATCTACAGTAATTGTCGTTCTATCGATCATATAAGCATAATAAGGCTAATAATATGAGTTAGAGTGATAATACTAAGAGTAGTGAGTATAGTAATTCTCATTCTATCGATCATATAAGCATAATATGGCTAATAATACGAGTTAGATTGATAATAATAAGAGTAATAAGTATAGTAATTGTCGTTCTATCGATCATTTGATCATAATATGGCTAATAATATGAGTTAGATTGATAATAATAAGAGTAATGAGTATAGTAATTGTAGTTCTATCGATCATATCTGCATAGTATGGTTAATAATATGAGTTAGATTGATAATAATAAGAGTAATGAGTATAGTAATTGTAGTTCTATCGATCATTTAAGCATAATATGGCTAATAATATGAGTTAGATTGATAATACTAAGAGTAGTGAGTATAGTTATTGTCGTTCTATCGATCATATAAGCATAATATGGCTAATAATCTGAGTTAGATTGATAATAATAAGAGTAATAAGTATAGTAATTGTCGTTCTATCGATCATAGAAGCATAATATGGCTAATAATATGAGTTAGATTGATAATACTAAGAGTAGTGAGTATAGTAATTCTCGTTCTATCGATCATATAAGCAAAATATGGCTAATAATATGAGTTAGATTGATAATAATAAGAGTAATGAGTATAGTAATTGTAGTTCTATCGATCATTTAAGCATAATATGGCTAATAATATGAGTTAGATTGATAATACTAAGAGTAGTGAGTATAGTAATTCTCGTTCTATCGATCATATAAGCATAATATGGCTAATAATATGAGTTAGATTGATAATAATAAGAGTAATGAGTATAGAAATTGTAGTTCTATCGATCATTTAAGCATAATATGGCTAATAATATGAGTTAGATTGATAATATTAACAGTAATAAGTATAGTAATTGTCGTTCTATCGATAATATAACCGTAATATGGCCAATAATATGAGTTAGATTGATAATAATAACAGTAATAGGTATTGTAATTGTCGTTCTATCGATAATATAAGCATAATATGGCTAATAATATGAGTTAGATTGATAATACTAAGAGTAGTGAGTATAGTAATTCTCGTTCTATCGATCATATAAGCATAATATGGCTAATAATATGAGTTAGATTGATAATAATAAGAGTAATAAGTATAGTATTTGTCGTTCTATCGATCAAATAAGCATAATATGGCTAATAATACGAGTTAGATTGATAATAATAAGAGTAATAACTACAGTAATTGTCGTTCTATCGATCATATAAGCATAATAAGGCTAATAATATGAGTTAGAGTGATAATTCTAAGAGTAGTGAGTATAGTAATTCTCATTCTATCGATCATATAAGCATAATATGGCTAATAATACGAGTTAGATTGATAATAATAAGAGTAGTCAGTATAGTAATTTTCGTTCTATCGATAATATAACCATAATATGGCCAATAATATGTGTTAGATTGATAATTATAACAGTAATAAGTATAGTAATTGTCGTTCTATCGATAATATAAGCATAATATGGCTAATAATATGAGTTAGATTGATAATACTAAGAGTAGTGAGTATAGTAATTGTCGTTCTATCGATCATATAAGCATAATATGGCTAATAATATGAGTTAGATTGAAAATAATAAGAGTAATAAGTATAGTATTTGTCGTTCTATCGATCATACAAGCATAATATGGCTAATAATACGAGTTAGATTGATAATATTAAGAATAATATCTACAGTAATTGTCGTTCTATCGATCATATAAGCATAATAAGGCTAATAATATGAGTTAGAGTGATAATACTAAGAGTAGTGAGTATAGTAATTCTCATTCTATCGATCATATAAGCATAATATGGCTAATAATACGAGTTAGATTGATAATAATAAGAGTAATAAGTATAGTAATTGTCGTTCTATCGATCATTTGATCATAATATGGCTAATAATATGAGTTAGATTGATAATAATAAGAGTAATGAGTATAGCAATTGTAGTTCTATCGATCATATCTGCATAATATGGTTAATAATATGAGTTAGATTGATAATAATAAGAGTAATGAGTATAGTAATTGTAGTTCTATCGATCATTTAAGCATAATATGGCTAATAATATGAGTTAGATTGATAATACTAAGAGTAGTGAGTATAGTTATTGTCGTTCTATCGATCATATAAGCATAATATGGCTAATAATCTGAGTTAGATTGATAATAATAAGAGTAATAAGTATAGTAATTGTCGTTCTATCGATCATAGAAGCATAATATGGCTAATAATATGAGTTAGATTGATAATACTAAGAGTAGTGAGTATAGTAATTCTCATTCTATCGATCATTTAAGCATAACATGGCTAATAATATGAGTTAGATTGATAATAATAAGAGTAATGAGTACAGTAATTGTAGTTCTATCGATTATTTAAGCATAATATGGCTAATAATATGAGTTAGATTGATAATAATAAGAGTAATAAGTATAGTAATTGTCGTTCTCTCGATCATATAAGCATAATATGGCTAATAATATGAGTTAGATTGATAATAATAAGAGTAATGAGTACAGTAATTGTAGTTCTATCGATTATTTAAGCATAATATGGCTAATAATATGAGTTAGATTGATAATAATAAGAGTAATAAGTATAGTAATTGTCGTTCTCTCGATCATATAAGCATAATATGGCTAATAATATGAGTTAGATTGATAATAATAAGAGTAATAACTACAGTAATTGTCGTTCTATCGGTCATATAAGCATAATAAGGCTAATAATATGAGTTAGAGTGATAATACTAAGAGTAGTGAGTATAGTAATTCTCATTCTATCGATCATATAAGCATAATATGGCTAATAATACGAGTTAGATTGATAATAATAAGAGTAATAAGTATAGTAATTGTCGTTCTATCGATCATTTAAGCATAATATGGCTAATAATATGAGTTAGATTGATAATAATAACAGTAATAAGTATAGTAATTGTCGTTCTATCGATAATATAACCATAATATGGCTAATAATATGAGTTAGATTGATAATACTAAGAGTAGTGAGTATAGTAATTCTCGTTCTATCGATCATATAAGCATAATATGGCTAATAATATGAGTTAGATTGATTATAATAAGAGTAATGAGTATAGAAATTGTAGTTCTATCGATCATTTAAGCATAATATGGCTAATAATATGAGTTAGATTGATAATATTAACAGTAATAAGTATAGTAATTGTCGTTCTATCGATAATATAACCGTAATATGGCCAATAATATCAGTTAGATTGATAATAATAACAGTAATAGGTATTGTAATTGTCGTTCTATCGATAATATAAGCATAATATGGCTAATAATATGAGTTAGATTGATAATACTAAGAGTAGTGAGTATAGTAATTCTCGTTTTATCGATCATATAAGCATAATATGGCTAATAATATGAGTTAGATTGATAATAATAAGAGTAATAAGTATAGTATTTGTCGTTCTATCGATCATATAAGCATAATATGGCTAATAATACGAGTTAGATTGATAATAATAAGAGTAATAACTACAGTAATTGTCGTTCTATCGATCATATAAGCATAATAAGGCTAATAATATGAGTTAGAGTGATAATTCTAAGAGTAGTGAGTATAGTAATTCTCATTCTATCGATCATATAAGCATAATATGGCTAATAATACGAGTTAGATTGATAATAATAAGAGTAATAAGTATAGTAATTTTCGTTCTATCGATCATTTAATCATAATATGGCTAATAATATGAGTTAGATTGATAATACTAAGAGTGGTGGGTATAGTAATTGTCGTTCTATCGATCATATAAGCATAATATGGCTAATAATATGAGTTAGATTGATAATAATAAGAGTAATGAGTATAGTAATTGTAGTTCTATCGATCATTTAAGCATAACATGGCTAATAATATGAGTTAGATTGATAATAATAAGAGTAATGAGTATAGTAATTGTAGTTCTATCGATCATATCTGCATAATATGGTTAATAATATGAGTTAGATTGATAATAATAAGAGTAATGTGTATAGTAATTGTAGTTCTATCGATCATTTTAGCATAATATGGCTAATAATATGAGTTAGATTGATAATACTAAGAGTAGTGAGTATAGTAATTCTCGTTCTATCGATCATATAAGCATAATATGGCTAATAATCTGAGTTAGATTGATAATAATAAGAGTAATAAGTATAGTAATTGTCGTTCTATCGATCATAGAAGCATAATATGGCTAATAATATGAGTTAGATTGATAATACTAAGAGTAGTGAGTATAGTAATTCTCGTTCTATCGATCATTTAAGCATAACATGGCTAATAATATGAGTTAGATTGATAATAATAAGAGTAATGAGTACAGTAATTGTAGTTCTATAGATTATTTAAGCATAATATGGCTAATAATATTAGTTAGATTGATAATAATAAGAGTAATAAGTATAGTAATTGTCGTTCTCTCGATCATATAAGCATAATATGGCTAATAATATGAGTTAGAGTGATAATACTAAGAGTAGTGAGTATAGTAATTCTCGTTCTATCGATCATATAAGCATAATATGGCTAATAATATGAGTTAGATTGATAATAATAAGAGTAATGAGCACAGTAATTGTAGTTCTATCGATCATTTAAGCATAATAAGGCTAATAATATGAGTTAGATTGATAATAATAAGAGTAATAAGTATAGTAATTGTCGTTCTCTCGATCATATAAGCATAATATGGCTAATAATATGAGTTAGATTGATAATAATAACAGTAATAAGTATAGTAATTGTCGTTCTATCGATCATTTAAGCATAATATGGCTAATAATATGAGTTAGATTGATAATAATAAGAGTAATAACTACAGTAATTGTCGTTCTATCGGTCATATAAGCATAATAAGGCTAATAATATGAGTTAGAGTGATAATACTAAGAGTAGTGAGTATAGTAATTCTCATTCTATCGATCATATAAGCATAATATGGCTAATAATACGAGTTAGATTGATAATAATAAGAGTAATAAGTATAGTAATTGTCGTTCTATCGATCATTTAAGCATAATATGGCTAATAATATGAGTTAGATTGATAATAATAAGAGTAATAGGTATAGTATTTGTCGTTCTATCGATCATATAAGCATAATATGGCTAATAATACGAGTTAGATTGATAATAATAAGAGTAATAAGTATAGTAATTGTCGTTCTATCGATCATTTAAGCATAATATGGCTAATAATATGAGTTAGATTGATAATAATAACAGTAATAAGTATAGTAATTGTCGTTCTATCGATAATATAACCATAATATTGCTAATAATATGAGTTAGATTGATAATACTAAGAGTAGTGAGTATAGTAATTCTCGTTCTATCGATCATATAAGCAAAATATGGCTAATAATATGAGTTAGATTGATAATAATAAGAGTAATGAGTATAGTAATTGTAGTTCTATCGATCATTTAAGCATAATATGGCTAATAATATGAGTTAGATTGATAATACTAAGAGTAGTGAGTATAGTAATTCTCGTTCTATCGATCATATAAGCATAATATGGCTAATAATATGAGTTAGATTGATAATACTAAGAGTAGTGAGTATAGTAATTCTCGTTCTATCGATCATTTAAGCATAACATGGCTAATAATATGAGTTAGATTGATAATAATAAGAGTAATGAGTACAGTAATTGTAGTTCTATCGATTATTTAAGCATAATATGGCTAATAATATTAGTTAGATTGATAATAATAAGAGTAATAAGTATAGTAATTGTCGTTCTCTCGATCATATAAGCATAATATGGCTAATAATATGAGTTAGAGTGATAATACTAAGAGTAGTGAGTATAGTAATTCTCGTTCTATCGATCATATAAGCATAATATGGCTAATAATATGAGTTAGATTGATAATAATAAGAGTAATGAGTACAGTAATTGTAGTTCTATCGATCATTTAAGCATAATAAGGCTAATAATATGAGTTAGATTGATAATAATAAGAGTAATAAGTATAGTAATTGTCGTTCTCTCGATCATATAAGCATAATATGGCTAATAATATGAGTTAGATTGATAATAATAACAGTAATAAGTATAGTAATTGTCGTTCTATCGATAATATAAGCATAATATGGCTAATAATATGAGTTAGATTGATAATAATAAGAGTAATAAGTATAGTAATTGTCGTTCTATCGATCATATAAGCATAATATGGCTAATAATATGAGTTAGATTGATAATACTAATAGTAGTGAGTATAGTAATTGTCGTTCTATCGATCATATAAGCATAATATGGCTAATAATATGAGTTAGATTGATAATACTAAGAGTAGTGAGTATAGTAATTGTCGTTCTATCGATCATATAAGCATAATATGGCTAATAATATGAGTTAGATTGATAATAATAAGAGTAATAAGTATAGTATTTGTCGTTCTATCGATCATATAAGCATAATATGGCTAATAATACGAGGTAGATTGATAATAATAAGAGTAATAAGTATAGTAATTGTCGTTCTATCGATCATTTAAGCATAATATGGCTAATAATATGAGTTAGATTGATAATAATAAGAGTAATATGTATAGTAATTGTCGTTCTATCGATAATATAAGCATAATATGGCTAATAATATGAGTTAGATTGGTAATACTAAGAGTAGTGAGTATAGTAATTCTCGTTCTATCGATCATATAAGCATAATATGGCTAATAATATGAGTTAGATTGATAATAATAAGAGTAATAAGTATAGTATTTGTCGTTCTATCGATCATATAAGCACAATATGGCTAATAATACGAGTTAGATTGATAATAATAAGAGTAATAAGTATAGTAATTGTCGTTCTATCGATCATATCTGCATAATATGGTTAATAATATGAGTTAGATTGATAATAATAAGAGTAGTAAGTATAGTATTTGTCGTTCTATCGATCATTTGAGCATAATATGGCTAATAATATGAGTTAGATTGATAATAATAACAGTAATAGGTATTGTAATTGTCGTTCTATCGATAATATAAGCATAGTATGGCTAATAATATGAGTTAGATTGATAATACTAAGAGTAGTGAGTATAGTAATTCTCGTTCTATCGATCATATAAGCATAATATGGCTAATAATATGAGTTAGATTGACAACAATAAGAGTAACAAGTTTAGTAATTGTCGTTCTATCGATCATATAAGCATAATATGGCTAATAATATGAGTTAGATTGATAATACTAAGAGTAGTGAGTATAGTAATTCTCGTTCTATCGATCATATAAGCATAATATAGCTAATAATATGCGTTAGATTGATAATAATAAGAGTAATGAGTATAGTAATGGTCGTTCTATCGATCATTTAAGCATAATATGGCTAATAATATGAGTTAGATTGATAATAATAAGAGTAATGAGTATAGTAATTGTAGTTCTATCGATCATATCTGCATAATATGGTTAATAATATGAGTTAGATTGATAATAATAAGAGTAGTGAGTATAGTAATTCTCGTTCTATCGATCATATAAGCATAATATGGCTAATAATATGAGTTAGATTGATAACAATAAGAGTAACAAGTTTAGTAATTGTCGTTCTATCGATCATATAAGCATAATATGGCTAATAATATGAGTTAGATTGATAATACTAAGAGTAGTGAGTATAGTAATTCTCGTTCTATCGATCATATAACCATAATATGGCTAATAGCATGAGTTAGATTGATAATAATAAGAGTAATGAGTATAGTAATTGTCGTTCTATCGATCATATCTGCATAATATGGTTAATAATAAGAGTTAGATTGATAATAGTGAGTGTAATAAATATATTAATTGCCGTTCTATCGCTCATATAAGCACAATATGGCCAATAATATAAGTTAGATTGATAATACTAAAAGTAGTGAGTACAGTAATTCTGGTTCTATCGATCATATAAGCATAATATGGCTAATAATATGAGTTAGATTGATAATAATAAGAGTAATGAGTATAGAAATTGTAGTTCTATCGACCATTTAAGCATAATATGGCTAATAATATGAGTTAGATTGATAATAATAACAGTAATAAGTATAGTAATTGTCGTTCTATCGATAATATAACCATAAGATGGCCAATAATATGAGTTAGATTGATAATAATAACAGTAATAAGTATAGTAATTGTCGTTCTATCGATAATATAAGCATAATATGGCCAATAATATGAGTTAGATTGATAATACTAAGAGTAGTGAGTATAGTAATTGTCGTTCTATCGATCATATAAGCATAATATGGCTAATAATATGAGTTAGATTGATAATACTAAGAGTAGTGAGTATAGTAATTCTCGTTCTATCCATCATATAAGCATAATATGGCTAATAATATGAGTTAGATTGATAATAATAAGAGTAATGAGTATAGAAATTGTAGTTCTATCGATCATTTAAGCATAATATGGCTAATAATATGAGTTAGATTGATAATAATAACAATAATAAGTATAGTAATTGTCGTTCTATCGATAATATAACCATAAGATGGCCAATAATATGAGTTAGATTGATAATAATAAGAGAAATAAGTATAGTATTTGTCGTTCTATCGATCATATAAGCATAATATGGCTAATAATACGAGTTAGATTGATAATAATAAGAGTAATAACTACAGTAATTGTCGTTCTATCGATCATATAAGCATAATAAGCCTAATAATATGAGTTAGAGTGATAATACTAAGAGTAGTGAGTATAGTAATTCTCATTCTACCGATCATATAAGCATAATATGGCTAATAATACGAGTTAGATTGATAATAATAAGAGTAATAAGTATAGTAATTGTCGTTCTATCGATCATTTAAGCATATTATGGCTAATAATATGAGTTAGATTGATAATAATAAGAGTAATAAGTTAGTACTTGTCGTTCTATCGCTCATATAAGCACAATATGGCTAATAATATGAGTTAGATTGATAATAATAAGAGTAATAAGTATAGTAATTGTCGTTCTATCAATCATATAAGCATAATATGGCTAAAAATATGAGTTACATTGATAATAATAAGTGTAATAAGTATAGTAATAGACGTTCTATCGATCATATAAGCATAATATGGCTAATAATATGCGTTAGATTGATAATAATAAGAGTAATGAGTATAGTAATGGTCGTTCTATCGATCATTTAAGCATAATATGGCGAGTAATATGAGTTAGATTGATAATAATAAGAGTAATGAGTATAGTAATTGTAGTTCTATCGATCATATCTGCATAATATGGTTAATAATATGAGTTAGATTGATAATAATAAGAGTAATAAGTATAGTATTTGTCGTTCTATCGATCATTTGAGCATAATATGGCTAATAATATGAGTTAGATTGATAATAATAACAGTAATAGGTATTGTAATTGTCGTTCTATCGATAATATAAGCATAGTATGGCTAATAATATGAGTTAGATTGATAATACTAAGAGTAGTGAGTATAGTAATTCTCGTTCTATCGATCATATAAGCATAGTATGGCTAATAATATGAGTTAGATTGACAACAATAAGAGTAACAAGTTTAGTAATTGTCGTTCTATCGATCATATAAGCATAATATGGCTAATAATATGAGTTAGATTGATAATACTAAGAGTAGTGAGTATAGTAATTCTCGTTCTATCGATCATATAAGCATAATATGGCTAATAATATGCGTTAGATTGATAATAGTAAGAGTAATGAGTATAGTAATGGTCGTTCTATCGATCATTTAAGCATAATATGGCTAATAATATGAGTTAGATTGATAATAATAAGAGTAATGAGTATAGTAATTGTAGTTCTATCGATCATATCTGCATAATATGGTTAATAATATGAGTTAGATTGATAATAATAAGAGTAGTGAGTATAGTAATTCTCGTTCTATCGATCATATAAGCATAATATGGCTAATAATATGAGTTAGATTGATAACAATAAGAGTAACAAGTTTAGTAATTGTCGTTCTATCGATCATATAAGCATAATATGGCTAATAATATGAGTTAGATTGATAATACTAAGAGTAGTGAGTATAGTAATTCTCGTTCTATCGATCATTTAAGCATAACATGGCTAATAATATGAGTTAGATTGATAATAATAAGAGTAATGAGTACAGTAATTGTAGTTCTATCGATTATTTAAGCATAATATGGCTAATAATATGAGTTAGATTGATAATAATAAGAGTAATAAGTATAGTAATTGTCGTTCTCTCGATCATATAAGCATAATATGGCTAATAATATGAGTTAGATTGATAATAATAACAGTAATAAGTATAGTAATTGTCGTTCTATCGATAATATAAGCATAATATGGCTAATAATATGAGTTAGATTGATAATACTAAGAGTAGTGAGTATAGTAATTGTCGTTCTATCGATCATATAAGCATAATATGGCTAATAATATGAGTTAGATTGATAATAATAAGAGTAATGAGTATAGTAATGGTCGTTCTATCGATCATTTAAGCATAATATGGCTAGTAATATGAGTTAGATTGATAATAATAAGAGTAATGAGTATAGTAATTGTAGTTCTATCGATCATATCTGCATAATATGGTTAATAATATGAGCTAGATTGATAATAATAAGAGTAATAAGTATAGTATTTGTCGTTCTATCGATCATTTGAGCATAATATGGCTAATAATATGAGTTAGATTGATAATAATAACAGTAATAGGTATTGTAATTGTCGTTCTATCGATAATATAAGCATAGTATGGCTAATAATATGAGTTAGATTGATAATACTAAGAGTAGTGAGTATAGTAATTCTCGTTCTATCGATCATATAAGCATAATATGGCTAATAATATGAGTTAGATTGACAACAATAAGAGTAACAAGTTTAGTAATTGTCGTTCTATCGATCATATAAGCATAATATGGCTAATAATATGAGTTAGATTGATAATAATAAGAGTAGTGAGTATAGTAATTCTCGTTCTATCGATCATATAAGCATAATATGGCTAATAATATGAGTTAGATTGATAACAATATAGAGTAACAAGTTTAGTAATTGTCGTTCTATCGATCATATAAGCATAATATGGCTAATAATATGAGTTAGATTGATAATACTAAGAGTAGTGAGTATAGTAATTCTCGTTCCATCGATCATATAACCATAATATGGCTAATAGCATGAGTTAGATTGATAATAATAAGAGTAATGAGTATAGTAATTGTCGTTCTATCGATCATATCTGCATAATATGGTTAATAATATGAGTTAGATTGATAATAATAACAGTAATAAGTATAGTAATTGTCGTTCTATCGATAATATAACCATAAGATGGCCAATAATATGAGTTAGATTGATAATAATAAGAGTAATGAGTATAGTAATTGTAGTTCTATCGATCATATCTGCATAATATGGTTAATAATATGAGTTAGATTGATAATAATAAGAGTAATAAGTATAGTATTTGTCGTTCTATCGATCATTTGAGCATAATATGGCTAATAATATGAGTTAGATTGATAATAATAACAGTAATAGGTATTGTAATTGTCGTTCTATCGATAATATAAGCATAGTATGGCTAATAATATGAGTTAGATTGATAATACTAAGAGTAGTGAGTATAGTAATTCTCGTTCTATCGATCATATAAGCATAATATGGCTAATAATATGAGTTAGATTGACAACAATAATAGTAACAAGTTTAGTAATTGTCGTTCTATCGATCATATAAGCATAATATGGCTAATAATATGAGTTAGATTGATAATACTAAGAGTAGTGAGTATAGTAATTCTCGTTCTATCGATCATATAAGCATAATATGGCTAATAATACGAGTTAGATTGATAATAATAAGAGTAATAAGTATAGTAATTGTCGTTCTATCGATCATTTAAGCATAATATGGCTAATAATATGAGTTAGATTGATAATAATAAGAGTAATAAGTATAGTAATTGTCGTTCTATCGCTCATATAAGCACAAAATGGCTAATAATATGAGTTAGATTGATAATAATAAGAGTAATAAGTATAGTAATTGTCGTTCTATCGATCATATAAGCATAATATGGCTAATAATATGAGTTACATTGATAATAATAAGTGTAATAAGTATAGTAATAGACGTTCTATCGATCATATAAGCATAATATGGCTAATAATATGCGTTAGATTGATAATAATAAGAGTAATGAGTATAGTAATGGTCGTTCTATCGATCATTTAAGCATAATATGGCTAGTAATATGAGTTAGGTTGATAATAATAAGAGTAATGAGTATAGTAATTGTAGTTCTATCGATCATATCTGCATAATATGGTTAATAATATGAGTTAGATTGATAATAATAAGAGTAATAAGTATAGTATTTGTCGTTCTATCGATCATTTGAGCATAATATGGCTAATAATATGAGTTAGATTGATAATAATAACAGTAATAGGTATTGTAATTGTCGTTCTATCGATAATATAAGCATAGTATGGCTAATAATATGAGTTAGATTGATAATACTAAGAGTAGTGAGTATAGTAATTCTCGTTCTATCGATCATATAAGCATAATATGGCTAATAATATGAGTTAGATTGACAACAATAAGAGTAACAAGTTTAGTAATTGTCGTTCTATCGATCATATAAGCATAATATGGCTAATAATATGAGTTAGATTGATAATACTAAGAGTAGTGAGTATAGTAATTCTCGTTCTATCGATCATATAAGCATAATATAGCTAATAATATGCGTTAGATTGATAATAATAAGAGTAATGAGTATAGTAATGGTCGTTCTATCGATCATTTAAGCATAATATGGCTAATAATATGAGTTAGATTGATAATAATAAGAGTAATGAGTATAGTAATTGTAGTTCTATCGATCATATCTGCATAATATGGTTAATAATATGAGTTAGATTGATAATAATAAGAGTAGTGAGTATAGTAATTCTCGTTCTATCGATCATATAAGCATAATATGGCTAATAATATGAGTTAGATTGATAACAATAAGAGTAACAAGTTTAGTAATTGTCGTTCTATCGATCATATAAGCATAATATGGCTAATAATATGAGTTAGATTGATAATACTAAGAGTAGTGAGTATAGTAATTCTCGTTCTATCGATCATATAACCATAATATGGCTAATAGCATGAGTTAGATTGATAATAATAAGAGTAATGAGTATAGTAATTGTCGTTCTATCGATCATATCTGCATAATATGGTTAATAATAAGAGTTAGATTGATAATAGTGAGTGTAATAAATATATTAATTGCCGTTCTATCGCTCATATAAGCACAATATGGCCAATAATATAAGTTAGATTGATAATACTAAAAGTAGTGAGTACAGTAATTCTGGTTCTATCGATCATATAAGCATAATATGGCTAATAATATGAGTTAGATTGATAATAATAAGAGTAATGAGTATAGAAATTGTAGTTCTATCGACCATTTAAGCATAATATGGCTAATAATATGAGTTAGATTGATAATAATAACAGTAATAAGTATAGTAATTGTCGTTCTATCGATAATATAACCATAAGATGGCCAATAATATGAGTTAGATTGATAATAATAACAGTAATAAGTATAGTAATTGTCGTTCTATCGATAATATAAGCATAATATGGCCAATAATATGAGTTAGATTGATAATACTAAGAGTAGTGAGTATAGTAATTGTCGTTCTATCGATCATATAAGCATAATATGGCTAATAATATGAGTTAGATTGATAATACTAAGAGTAGTGAGTATAGTAATTCTCGTTCTATCCATCATATAAGCATAATATGGCTAATAATATGAGTTAGATTGATAATAATAAGAGTAATGAGTATAGAAATTGTAGTTCTATCGATCATTTAAGCATAATATGGCTAATAATATGAGTTAGATTGATAATAATAACAATAATAAGTATAGTAATTGTCGTTCTATCGATAATATAACCATAAGATGGCCAATAATATGAGTTAGATTGATAATAATAAGAGAAATAAGTATAGTATTTGTCGTTCTATCGATCATATAAGCATAATATGGCTAATAATACGAGTTAGATTGACAATAATAAGAGTAATAACTACAGTAATTGTCGTTCTATCGATCATATAAGCATAATAAGCCTAATAATATGAGTTAGAGTGATAATACTAAGAGTAGTGAGTATAGTAATTCTCATTCTACCGATCATATAAGCATAATATGGCTAATAATACGAGTTAGATTGATAATAATAAGAGTAATAAGTATAGTAATTGTCGTTCTATCGATCATTTAAGCATATTATGGCTAATAATATGAGTTAGATTGATAATAATAAGAGTAATAAGTTAGTACTTGTCGTCCTATCGCTCATATAAGCACAATATGGCTAATAATATGAGTTAGATTGATAATAATAAGAGTAATAAGTATAGTAATTGTCGTTCTATCAATCATATAAGCATAATATGGCTAATAATATGAGTTACATTGATAATAATAAGTGTAATAAGTATAGTAATAGACGTTCTATCGATCATATAAGCATAATATGGCTAATAATATGCGTTAGATTGATAATAATAAGAGTAATGAGTATAGTAATGGTCGTTCTATCGATCATTTAAGCATAATATGGCGAGTAATATGAGTTAGATTGATAATAATAAGAGTAATGAGTATAGTAATTGTAGTTCTATCGATCATATCTGCATAATATGGTTAATAATATGAGTTAGATTGATAATAATAAGAGTAATAAGTATAGTATTTGTCGTTCTATCGATCATTTGAGCATAATATGGCTAATAATATGAGTTAGATTGATAATAATAACAGTAATAGGTATTGTAATTGTCGTTCTATCGATAATATAAGCATAGTATGGCTAATAATATGAGTTAGATTGATAATACTAAGAGTAGTGAGTATAGTAATTCTCGTTCTATCGATCATATAAGCATAGTATGGCTAATAATATGAGTTAGATTGACAACAATAAGAGTAACAAGTTTAGTAATTGTCGTTCTATCGATCATATAAGCATAATATGGCTAATAATATGAGTTAGATTGATAATACTAAGAGTAGTGAGTATAGTAATTCTCGTTCTATCGATCATATAAGCATAATATGGCTAATAATATGCGTTAGATTGATAATAGTAAGAGTAATGAGTATAGTAATGGTCGTTCTATCGATCATTTAAGCATAATATGGCTAATAATATGAGTTAGATTGATAATAATAAGAGTAATGAGTATAGTAATTGTAGTTCTATCGATCATATCTGCATAATATGGTTAATAATATGAGTTAGATTGATAATAATAAGAGTAGTGAGTATAGAAATTGAAGTTCTATCGACCATTTAAGCATAATATGGCTAATAATATGAGTTAGATTGATAATAATAACAGTAATAAGTATAGTAATTGTCGTTCTATCGATAATATAACCATAATATGGCCAATAATATGAGTTAGATTGATAATAATAACAGTAATAAGTATAGTAATTGTCGTTCTATCGATAATATAAGCATAATATGGCTAATAATATGAGTTAGATTGATAATACTAAGAGTAGTGAGTATAGTAATTGTCGTTCTATCGATCATATAAGCATAATATGGCTAATAATATGAGTTAGATTGATAATAATAAGAGTAATGAGTATAGTAATGGTCGTTCTATCGATCATTTAAGCATAATATGGCTAGTAATATGAGTTAGATTGATAATAATAAGAGTAATGAGTATAGTAATTGTAGTTCTATCGATCATATCTGCATAATATGGTTAATAATATGAGTTAGATTGATAATAATAAGAGTAATAAGTATAGTATTTGTCGTTCTATCGATCATTTGAGCATAATATGGCTAATAATATGAGTTAGATTGATAATAATAACAGTAATAGGTATTGTAATTGTCGTTCTATCGATAATATAAGCATAGTATGGCTAATAATATGAGTTAGATTGATAATACTAAGAGTAGTGAGTATAGTAATTCTCGTTCTATCGATCATATAAGCATAATATGGCTAATAATATGAGTTAGATTGACAACAATAAGAGTAACAAGTTTAGTAATTGTCGTTCTATCGATCATATAAGCATAATATGGCTAATAATATGAGTTAGATTGATAATGCTAAGAGTAGTGAGTATAGTAATTCTCGTTCTATCGATCATATAAGCATAATATGGCTAATAATACGAGTTAGATTGATAATAATAAGAGTAATAAGTATAGTAATTGTCGTTCTATCGATCATTTAAGCATAATATGGCTAATAATAAGAGTTAGATTGATAATAATAAGAGTAATAAGTATAGTAATTGTCGTTCTATCGCTCATATAAGCACAATATGGCTAATAATATGAGTTAGATTGATAATAATAAGAGTAATAAGTATAGTAATTGTCGTTCTATCGATCATATAAGCATAATATGGCTAATAATATGAGTTAGATTGATAATACTAATAGTAGTGAGTATAGTAATTGTCGTTCTATCGATCATATAAGCATAATATGGCTAATAATATGAGTTAGATTGATAATACTAAGAGTAGTGAGTATAGTAATTCTCGTTCTATCGATCATATAAGCATAATATGGCTAATAATATGAGTTAGATTGATAACAATAAGAGTAACAAGTTTACTAATTGTCGTTCTATCGATCATATAAGCATAATATGGCTAATAATATGAGTTAGATTGATAATACTAAGAGTAGTGAGTATAGTAATTCTCGTTCTATCGATCATATAAGCATAATATGGCTAATAATATGAGTTAGATTGATAATAATAAGAGTAATGAGTATAGAAATTGTAGTTCTATCGACCATTTAAGCATAATATGGCTAATAATATGAGTTAGATTGATAATAATAACAGTAATAAGTATAGTAATTGTCGTTCTATCGATAATATAACCATAAGATGGCCAATAATATGAGTTAGATTGATAATAATAACAGTAATAAGTATAGTAATTGTCGTTCTATCGATAATATAAGCATAATATGGCTAATAATATGAGTTAGATTGATAATACTAAGAGTAGTGAGTATAGTAATTGTCGTTCTATCGATCATATAAGCATAATATGGCTAATAATATGAGTTAGATTGATAATACTAAGAGTAGTGAGTATAGTAATTCTCGTTCTATCGATCATATAAGCATAATATGGCTAATAATATGAGTTAGATTGATAATAATAAGAGTAATAAGTATAGTATTTGTCGTTCTATCGATCATATAAGCATAATATGGCTAATAATACGAGTTAGATTGATAATAATAAGAGTAATAAGTATAGTAATTGTCGTTCTATCCATCATATAAGCATAATATGGCTAATAATATGAGTTACATTGATAATAATAAGTGTAATAAGTATAGTAATAGACGTTCTATCGATCATATAAGCATAATATGGCTAATAATATGCGTTAGATTGATAATAATAAGAGTAATGAGTATAGTAATGGTCGTTCTATCGATCATTTAAGCATAATATGGCGAGTAATATGAGTTAGATTGATAATAATAAGAGTAATGAGTATAGTAATTGTAGTTCTATCGATCATATCTGCATAATATGGTTAATAATATGAGTTAGATTGATAATAATAAGAGTAATAAGTATAGTATTTGTCGTTCTATCGATCATTTGAGCATAATGTGGCTAATAATATGAGTTAGATTGATAATAATAACAGTAATAGGTATTGTAATTGTCGGACTATCGATAATATAAGCATAGTATGGCTAATAATATGAGTTAGATTGATAATACTAAGAGTAGTGAGTATAGTAATTCTCGTTCTATCGATCATATAAGCATAGTATGGCTAATAATATGAGTTAGATTGACAACAATAAGAGTAACAAGTTTAGTAATTGTCGTTCTATCGATCATATAAGCATAATATGGCTAATAATATGAGTTAGATTGATAATACTAAGAGTAGTGAGTATAGTAATTCTCGTTCT
This sequence comes from Megachile rotundata, assembly GCF_050947335.1. Lineage (NCBI taxonomy): Eukaryota > Metazoa > Arthropoda > Insecta > Hymenoptera > Megachilidae > Megachile > Megachile rotundata. The sequence continues at coordinate 114,444 of NW_027473790.1, forward strand.
ATCGATCATATAAGCATAATATGGCTAATAATATGCGTTAGATTGATAATAGTAAGAGTAATGAGTATAGTAATGGTCGTTCTATCGATCATTTAAGCATAATATGGCTAATAATATGAGTTAGATTGATAATAATAAGAGTAATGAGTATAGTAATTGTAGTTCTATCGATCATATCTGCATAATATGGTTAATAATATGAGTTAGATTGATAATAATAAGAGTAGTGAGTATAGTAATTCTCGTTCTATCGATCATATAAGCATAATATGGCTAATAATATGAGTTAGATTGATAACAATAAGAGTAACAAGTTTAGTAATTGTCGTTCTATCGATCATATAAGCATAATATGGCTAATAATATGAGTTAGATTGATAATACTAAGAGTAGTGAGTATAGTAATTCTCGTTCTATCGATCATATAAGCATAATATGGCTAATAATATGAGTTAGATTGATAATAATAAGAGTAATGAGTATAGAAATTGAAGTTCTATCGACCATTTAAGCATAATATGGCTAATAATATGAGTTAGATTGATAATAATAACAGTAATAAGTATAGTAATTGTCGTTCTATCGATAATATAACCATAATATGGCCAATAATATGAGTTAGATTGATAATAATAACAGTAATAAGTATAGTAATTGTCGTTCTATCGATCATTTAAGCATAATATGGCTAGTAATATGAGTTAGATTGATAATAATAAGAGTAATGAGTATAGTAATTGTAGTTCTATCGATCATATCTGCATAATATGGTTAATAATATGAGTTAGATTGATAATAATAAGAGTAGTGAGTATAGAAATTGAAGTTCTATCGACCATTTAAGCATAATATGGCTAATAATATGAGTTAGATTGATAATAATAACAGTAATAAGTATAGTAATTGTCGTTCTATCGATAATATAACCATAATATGGCCAATAATATGAGTTATATTGATAATAATAACAGTAATAAGTATAGTAATTGTCGTTCTATCGATAATATAAGCATAATATGGCTAATAATATGAGTTAGATTGATAATACTAAGAGTAGTGAGTATAGTAATTGTCGTTCTATCGATCATATAAGCATAATATGGCTAATAATATGAGTTAGATTGATAATAATAAGAGTAATGAGTATAGTAATGGTCGTTCTATCGATCATTTAAGCATAATATGGCTAGTAATATGAGTTAGATTGATAATAATAAGAGTAATGAGTATAGTAATTGTAGTTCTATCGATCATATCTGCATAATATGGTTAATAATATGAGTTAGATTGATAATAATAAGAGTAGTGAGTATAGAAATTGAAGTTCTATCGACCATTTAAGCATAATATGGCTAATAATATGAGTTAGATTGATAATAATAACAGTAATAAGTATAGTAATTGTCGTTCTATCGATAATATAACCATAATATGGCCAATAATATGAGTTAGATTGATAATAATAACAGTAATATGTATAGTAATTGTCGTTCTATCGATAATATAAGCATAATATGGCTAATAATATGAGTTAGATTGATAATACTAAGAGTAGTGAGTATAGTAATTGTCGTTCTATCGATCATATAAGCATAATATGGCTAATAATATGAGTTAGATTGATAATAATAAGAGTAATGAGTATAGTAATGGTCGTTCTATCGATCATTTAAGCATAATATGGCTAGTAATATGAGTTAGATTGATAATAATAAGAGTAATGAGTATAGTAATTGTAGTTCTATCGATCATATCTGCATAATATGGTTAATAATATGAGTTGGATTGATAATAATAAGAGTAATAAGTATAGTATTTGTCGTTCTATCGATCATTTGAGCATAATATGGCTAATAATATGAGTTAGATTGATAATAATAACAGTAATAGGTATTGTAATTGTCGTTCTATCGATAATATAAGCATAGTATGGCTAATAATATGAGTTAGATTGATAATACTAAGAGTAGTGAGTATAGTAATTCTCGTTCTATCGATCATATAAGCATAATATGGCTAATAATATGAGTTAGATTGACAACAATAATAGTAACAAGTTTAGTAATTGTCGTTCTATCGATCATATAAGCATAATATGGCTAATAATATGAGTTAGATTGATAATACTAAGAGTAGTGAGTATAGTAATTCTCGTTCTATCGATCATATAAGCATAATATGGCTAATAATACGAGTTAGATTGATAATAATAAGAGTAATAAGTATAGTAATTGTCGTTCTATCGATCATTTAAGCATAATATGGCTAATAATATGAGTTAGATTGATAATAATAAGAGTAATAAGTATAGTAATTGTCGTTCTATCGCTCATATAAGCACAAAATGGCTAATAATATGAGTTAGATTGATAATAATAAGAGTAATAAGTATAGTAATTGTCGTTCTATCGATCATATAAGCATAATATGGCTAATAATATGAGTTACATTGATAATAATAAGTGTAATAAGTATAGTAATAGACGTTCTATCGATCATATAAGCATAATATGGCTAATAATATGCGTTAGATTGATAATAATAAGAGTAATGAGTATAGTAATGGTCGTTCTATCGATCATTTAAGCATAATATGGCTAGTAATATGAGTTAGATTGATAATAATAAGAGTAATGAGTATAGTAATTGTAGTTCTATCGATCATATCTGCATAATATGGTTAATAATATGAGTTAGATTGATAATAATAAGAGTAATAAGTATAGTATTTGTCGTTCTATCGATCATTTGAGCATAATATGGCTAATAATATGAGTTAGATTGATAATAATAACAGTAATAGGTATTGTAATTGTCGTTCTATCGATAATATAAGCATAGTATGGCTAATAATATGAGTTAGATTGATAATACTAAGAGTAGTGAGTATAGTAATTCTCGTTCTATCGATCATATAAGCATAATATGGCTAATAATATGAGTTAGATTGACAACAATAAGAGTAACAAGTTTAGTAATTGTCGTTCTATCGATCATATAAGCATAATATGGCTAATAATATGAGTTAGATTGATAATACTAAGAGTAGTGAGTATAGTAATTCTCGTTCTATCGATCATATAAGCATAATATAGCTAATAATATGCGTTAGATTGATAATAATAAGAGTAATGAGTATAGTAATGGTCGTTCTATCGATCATTTAAGCATAATATGGCTAATAATATGAGTTAGATTGATAATAATAAGAGTAATGAGTATAGTAATTGTAGTTCTATCGATCATATCTGCATAATATGGTTAATAATATGAGTTAGATTGATAATAATAAGAGTGGTGAGTATAGTAATTCTCGTTCTATCGATCATATAAGCATAATATGGCTAATAATATGAGTTAGATTGATAACAATAAGAGTAACAAGTTTAGTAATTGTCGTTCTATCGATCATATAAGCATAATATGGCTAATAATATGAGTTAGATTGATAATACTAAGAGTAGTGAGTATAGTAATTCTCGTTCTATCGATCATATAACCATAATATGGCTAATAGCATGAGTTAGATTGATAATAATAAGAGTAATGAGTATAGTAATTGTCGTTCTATCGATCATATCTGCATAATATGGTTAATAATAAGAGTTAGATTGATAATAGTGAGTGTAATAAATATATTAATTGCCGTTCTATCGCTCATATAAGCACAATATGGCCAATAATATAAGTTAGATTGATAATACTAAAAGTAGTGAGTACAGTAATTCTGGTTCTATCGATCATATAAGCATAATATGGCTAATAATATGAGTTAGATTGATAATAATAAGAGTAATGAGTATAGAAATTGTAGTTCTATCGACCATTTAAGCATAATATGGCTAATAATATGAGTTAGATTGATAATAATAACAGTAATAAGTATAGTAATTGTCGTTCTATCGATAATATAACCATAAGATGGCCAATAATATGAGTTAGATTGATAATAATAACAGTAATAAGTATAGTAATTGTCGTTCTATCGATAATATAAGCATAATATGGCCAATAATATGAGTTAGATTGATAATACTAAGAGTAGTGAGTATAGTAATTGTCGTTCTATCGATCATATAAGCATAATATGGCTAATAATATGAGTTAGATTGATAATAATAAGAGTAATGAGTATAGAAATTGTAGTTCTATCGACCATTTAAGCATAATATGGCTAATAATATGAGTTAGATTGATAATAATAACAATAATAAGTATAGTAATTGTCGTTCTATCGATAATATAACCATAAGATGGCCAATAATATGAGTTAGATTGATAATAATAAGAGAAATAAGTATAGTATTTGTCGTTCTATCGATCATATAAGCATAATATGGCTAATAATACGAGTTAGATTGATAATAATAAGAGTAATAACTACAGTAATTGTCGTTCTATCGATCATATAAGCATAATAAGCCTAATAATATGAGTTAGAGTGATAATACTAAGAGTAGTGAGTATAGTAATTCTCATTCTACCGATCATATAAGCATAATATGGCTAATAATACGAGTTAGATTGATAATAATAAGAGTAATAAGTATAGTAATTGTCGTTCTATCGATCATTTAAGCATATTATGGCTAATAATATGAGTTAGATTGATAATAATAAGAGTAATAAGTTAGTACTTGTCGTTCTATCGCTCATATAAGCACAATATGGCTAATAATATGAGTTAGATTGATAATAATAAGAGTAATAAGTATAGTAATTGTCGTTCTATCAATCATATAAGCATAATATGGCTAATAATATGAGTTACATTGATAATAATAAGTGTAATAAGTATAGTAATAGACGTTCTATCGATCATATAAGCATAATATGGCTAATAATATGCGTTAGATTGATAATAATAAGAGTAATGAGTATAGTAATGGTCGTTCTATCGATCATTTAAGCATAATATGGCGAGTAATATGAGTTAGATTGATAATAATAAGAGTAATGAGTATAGTAATTGTAGTTCTATCGATCATATCTGCATAATATGGTTAATAATATGAGTTAGATTGATAATAATAAGAGTAATAAGTATAGTATTTGTCGTTCTATCGATCATTTGAGCATAATATGGCTAATAATATGAGTTAGATTGATAATAATAACAGTAATAGGTATTGTAATTGTCGTTCTATCGATAATATAAGCATAGTATGGCTAATAATATGAGTTAGATTGATAATACTAAGAGTAGTGAGTATAGTAATTCTCGTTCTATCGATCATATAAGCATAGTATGGCTAATAATATGAGTTAGATTGACAACAATAAGAGTAACAAGTTTAGTAATTGTCGTTCTATCGATCATATAAGCATAATATGGCTAATAATATGAGTTAGATTGATAATACTAAGAGTAGTGAGTATAGTAATTCTCGTTCTATCGATCATATAAGCATAATATGGCTAATAATATGCGTTAGATTGATAATAGTAAGAGTAATGAGTATAGTAATGGTCGTTCTATCGATCATTTAAGCATAATATGGCTAATAATATGAGTTAGATTGATAATAATAAGAGTAATGAGTATAGTAATTGTAGTTCTATCGATCATATCTGCATAATATGGTTAATAATATGAGTTAGATTGATAATAATAAGAGTAGTGAGTATAGAAATTGAAGTTCTATCGACCATTTAAGCATAATATGGCTAATAATATGAGTTAGATTGATAATAATAACAGTAATAAGTATAGTAATTGTCGTTCTATCGATAATATAACCATAATATGGCCAATAATATGAGTTAGATTGATAATAATAACAGTAATAAGTATAGTAATTGTCGTTCTATCGATAATATAAGCATAATATGGCTAATAATATGAGTTAGATTGATAATACTAAGAGTAGTGAGTATAGTAATTGTCGTTCTATCGATCATATAAGCATAATATGGCTAATAATATGAGTTAGATTGATAATAATAAGAGTAATGAGTATAGTAATGGTCGTTCTATCGATCATTTAAGCATAATATGGCTAGTAATATGAGTTAGATTGATAATAATAAGAGTAATGAGTATAGTAATTGTAGTTCTATCGATCATATCTGCATAATATGGTTAATAATATGAGTTAGATTGATAATAATAAGAGTAATAAGTATAGTATTTGTCGTTCTATCGATCATTTGAGCATAATATGGCTAATAATATGAGTTAGATTGATAATAATAACAGTAATAGGTATTGTAATTGTCGTTCTATCGATAATATAAGCATAGTATGGCTAATAATATGAGTTAGATTGATAATACTAAGAGTAGTGAGTATAGTAATTCTCGTTCTATCGATCATATAAGCATAATATGGCTAATAATATGAGTTAGATTGACAACAATAAGAGTAACAAGTTTAGTAATTGTCGTTCTATCGATCATATAAGCATAATATGGCTAATAATATGAGTTAGATTGATAATACTAAGAGTAGTGAGTATAGTAATTCTCGTTCTATCGATCATATAAGCATAATATAGCTAATAATATGCGTTAGATTGATAATAATAAGAGTAATGAGTATAGTAATGGTCGTTCTATCGATCATTTAAGCATAATATGGCTAATAATATGAGTTAGATTGATAATAATAAGAGTAATGAGTATAGTAATTGTAGTTCTATCGATCATATCTGCATAATATGGTTAATAATATGAGTTAGATTGATAATAATAAGAGTGGTGAGTATAGTAATTCTCGTTCTATCGATCATATAAGCATAATATGGCTAATAATATGAGTTAGATTGATAACAATAAGAGTAACAAGTTTAGTAATTGTCGTTCTATCGATCATATAAGCATAATATGGCTAATAATATGAGTTAGATTGATAATACTAAGAGTAGTGAGTATAGTAATTCTCGTTCTATCGATCATATAACCATAATATGGCTAATAGCATGAGTTAGATTGATAATAATAAGAGTAATGAGTATAGTAATTGTCGTTCTATCGATCATATCTGCATAATATGGTTAATAATAAGAGTTAGATTGATAATAGTGAGTGTAATAAATATATTAATTGCCGTTCTATCGCTCATATAAGCACAATATGGCCAATAATATAAGTTAGATTGATAATACTAAAAGTAGTGAGTACAGTAATTCTGGTTCTATCGATCATATAAGCATAATATGGCTAATAATATGAGTTAGATTGATAATAATAAGAGTAATGAGTATAGAAATTGTAGTTCTATCGACCATTTAAGCATAATATGGCTAATAATATGAGTTAGATTGATAATAATAACAGTAATAAGTATAGTAATTGTCGTTCTATCGATAATATAACCATAAGATGGCCAATAATATGAGTTAGATTGATAATAATAACAGTAATAAGTATAGTAATTGTCGTTCTATCGATAATATAAGCATAATATGGCCAATAATATGAGTTAGATTGATAATACTAAGAGTAGTGAGTATAGTAATTGTCGTTCTATCGATCATATAAGCATAATATGGCTAATAATATGAGTTAGATTGATAATAATAAGAGTAATGAGTATAGAAATTGTAGTTCTATCGACCATTTAAGCATAATATGGCTAATAATATGAGTTAGATTGATAATAATAACAATAATAAGTATAGTAATTGTCGTTCTATCGATAATATAACCATAAGATGGCCAATAATATGAGTTAGATTGATAATAATAAGAGAAATAAGTATAGTATTTGTCGTTCTATCGATCATATAAGCATAATATGGCTAATAATACGAGTTAGATTGATAATAATAAGAGTAATAACTACAGTAATTGTCGTTCTATCGATCATATAAGCATAATAAGCCTAATAATATGAGTTAGAGTGATAATACTAAGAGTAGTGAGTATAGTAATTCTCATTCTACCGATCATATAAGCATAATATGGCTAATAATACGAGTTAGATTGATAATAATAAGAGTAATAAGTATAGTAATTGTCGTTCTATCGATCATTTAAGCATATTATGGCTAATAATATGAGTTAGATTGATAATAATAAGAGTAATAAGTTAGTACTTGTCGTTCTATCGCTCATATAAGCACAATATGGCTAATAATATGAGTTAGATTGATAATAATAAGAGTAATAAGTATAGTAATTGTCGTTCTATCAATCATATAAGCATAATATGGCTAATAATATGAGTTACATTGATAATAATAAGTGTAATAAGTATAGTAATAGACGTTCTATCGATCATATAAGCATAATATGGCTAATAATATGCGTTAGATTGATAATAATAAGAGTAATGAGTATAGTAATGGTCGTTCTATCGATCATTTAAGCATAATATGGCGAGTAATATGAGTTAGATTGATAATAATAAGAGTAATGAGTATAGTAATTGTAGTTCTATCGATCATATCTGCATAATATGGTTAATAATATGAGTTAGATTGATAATAATAAGAGTAATAAGTATAGTATTTGTCGTTCTATCGATCATTTGAGCATAATATGGCTAATAATATGAGTTAGATTGATAATAATAACAGTAATAGGTATTGTAATTGTCGTTCTATCGATAATATAAGCATAGTATGGCTAATAATATGAGTTAGATTGATAATACTAAGAGTAGTGAGTATAGTAATTCTCGTTCTATCGATCATATAAGCATAGTATGGCTAATAATATGAGTTAGATTGACAACAATAAGAGTAACAAGTTTAGTAATTGTCGTTCTATCGATCATATAAGCATAATATGGCTAATAATATGAGTTAGATTGATAATACTAAGAGTAGTGAGTATAGTAATTCTCGTTCTATCGATCATATAAGCATAATATGGCTAATAATATGCGTTAGATTGATAATAGTAAGAGTAATGAGTATAGTAATGGTCGTTCTATCGATCATTTAAGCATAATATGGCTAATAATATGAGTTAGATTGATAATAATAAGAGTAATGAGTATAGTAAATGTAGTTCTATCGATCATATCTGCATAATATGGTTAATAATATGAGTTAGATTGATAATAATAAGAGTAGTGAGTATAGAAATTGAAGTTCTATCGACCATTTAAGCATAATATGGCTAATAATATGAGTTAGATTGATAATAATAACAGTAATAAGTATAGTAATTGTCGTTCTATCGATAATATAACCATAATATGGCCAATAATATGAGTTAGATTGATAATAATAACAGTAATAAGTATAGTAATTGTCGTTCTATCGATAATATAAGCATAATATGGCTAATAATATGAGTTAGATTGATAATACTAAGAGTAGTGAGTATAGTAATTGTCGTTCTATCGATCATATAAGCATAATATGGCTAATAATATGAGTTAGATTGATAATAATAAGAGTAATGAGTATAGTAATGGTCGTTCTATCGATCATTTAAGCATAATATGGCTAGTAATATGAGTTAGATTGATAATAATAAGAGTAATGAGTATAGTAATTGTAGTTCTATCGATCATATCTGCATAATATGGTTAATAATATGAGTTAGATTGATAATAATAAGAGTAATAAGTATAGTATTTGTCGTTCTATCGATCATTTGAGCATAATATGGCTAATAATATGAGTTAGATTGATAATAATAACAGTAATAGGTATTGTAATTGTCGTTCTATCGATAATATAAGCATAGTATGGCTAATAATATGAGTTAGATTGATAATACTAAGAGTAGTGAGTATAGTAATTCTCGTTCTATCGATCATATAAGCATAATATGGCTAATAATATGAGTTAGATTGACAACAATAAGAGTAACAAGTTTAGTAATTGTCGTTCTATCGATCATATAAGCATAATATGGCTAATAATATGAGTTAGATTGATAATGCTAAGAGTAGTGAGTATAGTAATTCTCGTTCTATCGATCATATAAGCATAATATGGCTAATAATACGAGTTAGATTGATAATAATAAGAGTAATAAGTATAGTAATTGTCGTTCTATCGATCATTTAAGCATAATATCGCTAATAATAAGAGTTAGATTGATAATAATAAGAGTAATAAGTATAGTAATTGTCGTTCTATCGCTCATATAAGCACAATATGGCTAATAATATGAGTTAGATTGATAATAATAAGAGTAATAAGTATAGTAATTGTCGTTCTATCGATCATATAAGCATAATATGGCTAATAATATGAGTTAGATTGATAATACTAATAGTAGTGAGTATAGTAATTGTCGTTCTATCGATCATATAAGCATAATATGGCTAATAATATGAGTTAGATTGATAATACTAAGAGTAGTGAGTATAGTAATTCTCGTTCTATCGATCATATAAGCATAATATGGCTAATAATATGAGTTAGATTGATAACAATAAGAGTAACAAGTTTACTAATTGTCGTTCTATCGATCATATAAGCATAATATGGCTAATAATATGAGTTAGATTGATAATACTAAGAGTAGTGAGTATAGTAATTCTCGTTCTATCGATCATATAAGCATAATATGGCTAATAATATGAGTTAGATTGATAATAATAAGAGTAATGAGTATAGAAATTGTAGTTCTATCGACCATTTAAGCATAATATGGCTAATAATATGAGTTAGATTGATAATAATAACAGTAATAAGTATAGTAATTGTCGTTCTATCGATAATATAACCATAAGATGGCCAATTATATGAGTTAGATTGATAATAATAACAGTAATAAGTATAGTAATTGTCGTTCTATCGATAATATAAGCATAATATGGCTAATAATATGAGTTAGATTGATAATACTAAGAGTAGTGAGTATAGTAATTGTCGTTCTATCGATCATATAAGCATAATATGGCTAATAATATGAGTTAGATTGATAATACTAAGAGTAGTGAGTATAGTAATTCTCGTTCTATCGATCATATAAGCATAATATGGCTAATAATATGAGTTAGATTGATAATAATAAGAGTAATAAGTATAGTATTTGTCGTTCTATCGATCATATAAGCATAATATGGCTAATAATACGAGTTAGATTGATAATAATAAGAGTAATAAGTATAGTAATTGTCGTTCTATCCATCATATAAGCATAATATGGCTAATAATATGAGTTACATTGATAATAATAAGTGTAATAAGTATAGTAATAGACGTTCTATCGATCATATAAGCATAATATGGCTAATAATATGCGTTAGATTGATAATAATAAGAGTAATGAGTATAGTAATGGTCGTTCTATCGATCATTTAAGCATAATATGGCGAGTAATATGAGTTAGATTGATAATAATAAGAGTAATGAGTATAGTAATTGTAGTTCTATCGATCATATCTGCATAATATGGTTAATAATATGAGTTAGATTGATAATAATAAGAGTAATAAGTATAGTATTTGTCGTTCTATCGATCATTTGAGCATAATATGGCTAATAATATGAGTTAGATTGATAATAATAACAGTAATAGGTATTGTAATTGTCGGACTATCGATAATATAAGCATAGTATGGCTAATAATATGAGTTAGATTGATAATACTAAGAGTAGTGAGTATAGTAATTCTCGTTCTATCGATCATATAAGCATAGTATGGCTAATAATATGAGTTAGATTGACAACAATAAGAGTAACAAGTTTAGTAATTGTCGTTCTATCGATCATATAAGCATAATATGGCTAATAATATGAGTTAGATTGATAATACTAAGAGTAGTGAGTATAGTAATTCTCGTTCTATCGATCATATAAGCATAATATGGCTAATAATATGCGTTAGATTGATAATAGTAAGAGTAATGAGTATAGTAATGGTCGTTCTATCGATCATTTAAGCATAATATGGCTAATAATATGAGTTAGATTGATAATAATAAGAGTAATGAGTATAGTAATTGTAGTTCTATCGATCATATCTGCATAATATGGTTAATAATATGAGTTAGATTGATAATAATAAGAGTAGTGAGTATAGTAATTCTCGTTCTATCGATCATATAAGCATAATATGGCTAATAATATGAGTTAGATTGATAACAATAAGAGTAACAAGTTTAGTAATTGTCGTTCTATCGATCATATAAGCATAATATGGCTAATAATATGAGTTAGATTGATAATACTAAGAGTAGTGAGTATAGTAATTCTCGTTCTATCGATCATATAAGCATAATATGGCTAATAATATGAGTTAGATTGATAATAATAAGAGTAATGAGTATAGAAATTGAAGTTCTATCGACCATTTAAGCATAATATGGCTAATAATATGAGTTAGATTGATAATAATAACAGTAATAAGTATAGTAATTGTCGTTCTATCGATAATATAACCATAATATGGCCAATAATATGAGTTAGATTGATAATAATAACAGTAATAAGTATAGTAATTGTCGTTCTATCGATCATTTAAGCATAATATGGCTAGTAATATGAGTTAGATTGATAATAATAAGAGTAATGAGTATAGTAATTGTAGTTCTATCGATCATATCTGCATAATATGGTTAATAATATGAGTTAGATTGATAATAATAAGAGTAGTGAGTATAGAAATTGAAGTTCTATCGACCATTTAAGCATAATATGGCTAATAATATGAGTTAGATTGATAATAATAACAGTAATAAGTATAGTAATTGTCGTTCTATCGATAATATAACCATAATATGGCCAATAATATGAGTTAGATTGATAATAATAACAGTAATAAGTATAGTAATTGTCGTTCTATCGATAATATAAGCATAATATGGCTAATAATATGAGTTAGATTGATAATACTAAGAGTAGTGAGTATAGTAATTGTCGTTCTATCGATCATATAAGCATAATATGGCTAATAATATGAGTTAGATTGATAATAATAAGAGTAATGAGTATAGTAATGGTCGTTCTATCGATCATTTAAGCATAATATGGCTAGTAATATGAGTTAGATTGATAATAATAAGAGTAATGAGTATAGTAATTGTAGTTCTATCGATCATATCTGCATAATATGGTTAATAATATGAGTTAGATTGATAATAATAAGAGTAGTGAGTATAGAAATTGAAGTTCTATCGACCATTTAAGCATAATATGGCTAATAATATGAGTTAGATTGATAATAATAACAGTAATAAGTATAGTAATTGTCGTTCTATCGATAATATAACCATAATATGGCCAATAATATGAGTTAGATTGATAATAATAACAGTAATAAGTATAGTAATTGTCGTTCTATCGATAATATAAGCATAATATGGCTAATAATATGAGTTAGATTGATAATACTAAGAGTAGTGAGTATAGTAATTGTCGTTCTATCGATCATATAAGCATAATATGGCTAATAATATGAGTTAGATTGATAATAATAAGAGTAATGAGTATAGTAATGGTCGTTCTATCGATCATTTAAGCATAATATGGCTAGTAATATGAGTTAGATTGATAATAATAAGAGTAATGAGTATAGTAATTGCAGTTCTATCGATCATATCTGCATAATATGGTTAATAATATGAGTTAGATTGATAATAATAAGAGTAATAAGTATAGTATTTGTCGTTCTATCGATCATATAAGCATAATATGGCTAATAATATGAGTTAGATTGATAATACTAAGAGTAGTGAGTATAGTAATTCTCGTTCTATCGATCATATAAGCATAATATGGCTAATAATATGAGTTAGATTGACAACAATAAGAGTAACAAGTTTAGTAATTGTCGTTCTATCGATCATATAAGCATAATATGGCTAATAATATGAGTTAGATTGATAATGCTAAGAGTAGTGAGTATAGTAATTCTCGTTCTATCGATCATATAAGCATAATATGGCTAATAATACGAGTTAGATTGATAATAATAAGAGTAATAAGTATAGTAATTGTCGTTCTATCGATCATTTAAGCATAATATGGCTAATAATATGAGTTAGATTGATAATAATAAGAGTAATAAGTATAGTAATTGTCGTTCTATCGCTCATATAAGCACAATATGGCTAATAATATGAGTTAGATTGATAATAATAAGAGTAATAAGTATAGTAATTGTCGTTCTATCGATCATATAAGCATAATATGGCTAATAATATGAGTTAGATTGATAATACTAATAGTAGTGAGTATAGTAATTGTCGTTCTATCGATCATATAAGCATAATATGGCTAATAATATGAGTTAGATTGATAATACTAAGAGTAGTGAATATAGTAATTCTCGTTCTATCGATCATATAAGCATAATATGGCTAATAATATGAGTTAGATTGATAACAATAAGAGTAACAAGTTTACTAATTGTCGTTCTATCGATCATATAAGCATAATATGGCTAATAATATGAGTTAGATTGATAATACTAAGAGTAGTGAGTATAGTAATTCTCGTTCTATCGATCATATAAGCATAATATGGCTAATAATATGAGTTAGATTGATAATAATAAGAGTAATGAGTATAGAAATTGTAGTTCTATCGACCATTTAAGCATAATATGGCTAATAATATGAGTTAGATTGATAATAATAACAGTAATAAGTATAGTAATTGTCGTTCTATCGATAATATAACCATAAGATGGCCAATAATATGAGTTAGATTGATAATAATAACAGTAATAAGTATAGTAATTGTCGTTCTATCGATAATATAAGCATAATATGGCTAATAATATGAGTTAGATTGATAATACTAAGAGTAGTGAGTATAGTAATTGTCGTTCTATCGATCATATAAGCATAATATGGCTAATAATATGAGTTAGATTGATAATACTAAGAGTAGTGAGTATAGTAATTCTCGTTCTATCGATCACATAAGCATAATATGGCTAACAATATGAGTTAGATTGATAATAATAAGAGAAATAAGTATAGTATTTGTCGTTCTATCGATCATATAAGCATAATATGGCTAATAATACGAGTTAGATTGATAATAATAAGAGTAATAACTACAGTAATTGTCGTTCTATCGATCATATAAGCATAATAAGGCTAATAATATGAGTTAGAGTGATAATACTAAGAGTAGTGAGTATAGTAATTCTCATTCTATCGATCATATAAGCATAATATGGCTAATAATACGAGTTAGATTGATAATAATAAGAGTAATAAGTATAGTAATTGTCGTTCTATCGATCATTTAAGCATAATATGGCTAATAATATGAGTTAGATTGATAATAATAAGAGTAATAAGTATAGTAATTGTCGTTCTATCGCTCATATAAGCACAATATGGCTAATAATATGAGTTAGATTGAT
Organism: Megachile rotundata; assembly: GCF_050947335.1. NCBI lineage: Eukaryota > Metazoa > Arthropoda > Insecta > Hymenoptera > Megachilidae > Megachile > Megachile rotundata. The sequence continues at coordinate 129,678 of NW_027473790.1, forward strand.
AATAATAACAGTAATAGGTATTGTAATTGTCGTTCTATCGATTATATAAGCATAATATGGCTAATAATATGAGTTAGATTGATAATACTAAGAGTAGTGAGTATAGTAATTCTCGTTCTATCGATCATATAAGCATAATATGGCTAATAATATGCGTTAGATTGATAATAATAAGAGTAATGAGTATAGTAATGGTCGTTCTATCGATCATTTAAGCATAATATGGCTAATAATATGAGTTAGATTGATAATAATAAGAGTAATGAGTATAGTAATTGTAGTTCTATCGATCATATCTGCATAATATGGTTAATAATATGAGTTAGGTTGATAATAATAAGAGTAATAAGTATAGTATTTGTCGTTCTATCGATCATTTGAGCATAATATGGCTATTAATATGAGATAGATTGATAATAATAACAGTAATAGGTATTGTAATTGTCGTTCTATCGATAATATGAGCATAGTATGGCTAATAATATGAGTTAGATTGATAATACTAAGAGTAGTGAGTATAGTAATTCTCGTTCTATCGATCATATAAGCATAATATGACTAATAATATGAGTTAGATTGACAACAATAAGAGTAACAAGTTTGGTAATTGTCGTTCTATCGATCATATAAGCATAATATGGCTAATAATATGAGTTAGATTGATAATACTAAGAGTAGTGAGTATAGTAATTCTCGTTCTATCGATCATATAAGCATAATATGGCTAATAATATGCGTTAGATTGATAATAATAAGAGTAATGAGTATAGTAATGGTCGTTCTATCGATCATTTAAGCATAATATGGCTAATAATATGAGTTAGATTGATAATAATAAGAGTAATGAGTATAGTAATTGTAGTTCTATCGATCATATCTGCATAATATGGTTAATAATATGAGTTAGATTGATAATAATAAGAGTAATAAGTATAGTATTTGTCGTTCTATCGATCATTTGAGCATAATATGGCTAATAATATGAGTTAGATTGATAATAATAACAGTAATAGGTATTGTAATTGTCGTTCTATCGATAATATAAGCATAGTATGGCTAATAATATGAGTTAGATTGATAATACTAAGAGTAGTGAGTATAGTAATTCTCGTTCTATCGATCATAGAAGCATAATATGGCTAATAATATGAGTTAGATTGATAACAATAAGAGTAATGAGTATAGTAATTGTAGTTCTATCGATCATTTAAGCATAATATGGCTAATAATATGAGTTAGATTGCTAATAATAAGAGTAATAAGTATAGTAATTGTCGTTCTATCGATCATTTAAGCATAATATGGGTAATAATATGAGTCAGATTGATAATAATAACAGTAATAAGTATAGTAATTGTCGTTCTATCGATAATATAAGCATAATATGGCTAATAATATGAGTTAGATTGATAATAATAACAGTAATAGGTATTGTAATTGTCGTTCTATCGATAATATAAGCACAATATGGCTAATAATATGAGTTAGATTGATAATACTAAGAGTAGTGAGTATAGTAATTGTCGTTCTATCGATCATATAAGCATAATATGGCTAATAATATGAGTTAGATTGATAATAATAAGAGTAATAAGTATAGTAATTGTAGTTCTATCGATCATTTAAGCATAATATGGCTAATAATATGAGTTAGATTGATAATAATAACAGTAATAGGTATTGTAATTGTCGTTCTATCGATAATATAAGCATAATATGGCTAATAATATGAGTTAGATTGATAATACTAAGAGTAGTGAGTATAGTAATTCTCGTTCTATCGATAATATAAGCATAATATGGCTAATAATATGAGTTAGATTGATAATACTAAGAGTAGTGAGTATAGTAATTGTCGTTCTATCGATCATATAAGCATAATATGACTAATAATATGAGTTAGATTGATAATAATAAGAGTAATAAGTATAGTATTTGTCGTTCTATCGATCATATAAGCATAATATGGCTAATAATATGAGTTAGATTGATAACAATAAGAGTAATGAGTATAGTAATTGTAGTTCTATCGATCATTTAAGCATAATATGGCTAATAATATGAGTTAGATTGATAATAATAAGAGTAATAAGTATAGTAATTGTCGTTCTATCGATCATTTAAGCATAATATGGGTAATAATATGAGTCAGATTGATAATAATAACAGTAATAAGTATAGTAATTGTCGTTCTATCGATAATATAAGCATAATATGGCTAATAATATGAGTTAGATTGATAATAATAACAGTAATAGGTATTGTAATTGTCGTTCTATCGATAATATAAGCATAATATGGCTAATAATATGAGTTAGATTGATAATACTAAGAGTACTGAGTATAGTAATTGTCGTTCTATCGATCATATAAGCATAATATGGCTAATAATATGAGTTAGATTGATAATAATAAGAGTAATGAGTATAGTAATTGTAGTTCTATCGATCATTTAAGCATAATATGGCTAATAATATGAGTTAGATTGATAATAATAACAGTAATAGGTATTGTAATTGTCGTTCTATCGATAATATAAGCATAATATGGCTAATAATATGTGTTAGATTGATAATACTAAGAGTAGTGAGTATAGTAATTCTCGTTCTATCGACCATATAAGCACAATATGGCTAATAATATGAGTTAGATTGATAACAATAAGAGTAACAAGTTTAGTAATTGTCGTTCTATCGATCATATAAACATAATATGGCTAATAATATGAGTTAGATTGATAATACTAAGAGTAGTGAGTATAGTAATTCTCGTTCTATCGATCATATAAGCATAATATGGCTAATAATATGAGTTAGATTGATAATAATAAGAGTAATGAGTATAGAAATTGTAGTCCTATCGATCATTTAAGCATAATATGGCTAATAATATGAGTTAGATTGATAATATTAACAGTAATAAGTATAGTAATTATCGTTCTATCGATAATATAACCATAATATGGCCAATAATATGAGTTAGATTGATAATAATAACAGTAATAGGTATTGTAATTGTCGTTCTATCGATAATATAAGCATAATATGGCTAATAATATGAGTTAGATTGATAATACTAAGAGTAGTGAGTATAGTAATTCTCGTTCTGTCGATCATATAAGCATAATATGGCTAATAATATGAGTTAGATTGATAATAATAAGAGTAACAAGTATAGTAATTGTCGTTCTATCGATAATATAACCATAATATGGCCAATAATATGAGTTAGATTGATAATAATAACAGTAATATGTATAGTAATTGTCGTTCTATCGATAATATAAGCATAATATGGCTAATAATATGAGTTAGATTGATAATACTAAGAGTAGTGAGTATAGTAATTGTCGTTCTATCGATCATATAAGCATAATATGGCTAATAATATGAGTTAGATTGATAATAATAAGAGTAATAAGTATAGTATTTGTCGTTCTATCGATCATATAAGCATAATATGGCTAATAATACGAGTTAGATTGATAATAATAAGAGTAATAACTACAGTAATTGTCGTTCTATCGGTCATATAAGCATAATAAGGCTAATAATATGAGTTAGAGTGATAATACTAAGAGTAGTGAGTATAGTAATTCTCATTCTATCGATCATATAAGCATAATATGGCTAATAATACGAGTTAGATTGATAATAATAAGAGTAATAAGTATAGTAATTGTCGTTCTATCGATCATTTAAGCATAATATGGCTAATAATATGAGTTAGATTGATAATACTAAGAGTAGTGGGTATAGTAATTGTCGTTCTATCGATCCTATAAGCATAATATGGCTAATAATATGAGTTAGATTGATAATAATAAGAGTAATGAGTATAGTAATTGTAGTTCTATCGATCATTTAAGCATAATATGGCTAATAATATGAGTTAGATTGATAATAATAAGAGTAATAAGTATAGTAATTGTCGTTCTATCGATCATTTAAGCATAATATGGGTAATAATATGAGTCAGATTGATACTAATAACAGTAATAAGTATAGTAATTGTCGTTCTATCGATAATATAAGCATAATATGGCTAATAATATGAGTTAGATTGATAATACTAAGTGTAGTGAGTATAGTAATTCTCGTTCTATCGATCATGTAAGCATAATATGGCTAATAATATGAGTTAGATTGATAATAATAAGAGTAATAAGTATAGTAATTGTCGTTCTATCGATCATATAAGCATAATATGGCTAATAATATGAGTTAGATTGATAATACTAAGAGTAGTGGGTATAGTAATTGTCGTTCTATCGATCATATAAGCATAATATGGCTAATAATATGAGTTAGATTGATAATACTAAGAGTAGTGAGTATAGTAATTCTCGTTCTATCGATCATATAAGCATAATATGGCTAATAATATGCGTTAGATTGATAATAATAAGAGTAATGGGTATAGTAATGGTCGTTCTATCGATCATTTAAGCATAATATGGCTAATAATATGAGTTACATTGATAATAATAAGTGTAATAGGTATAGTAATAGACGTTCTATCGATCATATAAGCATAATAAGGCTAATAATATGAGTTAGAGTGATAATACTAAGAGTAGTGAGTATAGTAATTCTCATTCTATCGATCATATAAGCATAATATGGCTAATAATACGAGTTAGATTGATAATAATAAGAGTAATAAGTATAGTAATTGTCGTTCTATCGATCATTTAAGCATAATATGGCTAATAATATGAGTTAGATTGATAATAATAAGAGTAATGAGTATAGTAATTGTAGTTCTATCGATCATATCTGCATAATATGGTTAATAATATGAGTTAGATTGATAATAATAAGAGTAATAAGTATAGTATTTGTCGTTCTATCGATCATTTGAGCATAATATGGCTAATAATATGAGATAGATTGATAATAATAACAGTAATAGGTATTGTAATTGTCGTTCTATCGATAATATGAGCATAGTATGGCTAATAATATGAGTTAGATTGATAATACTAAGAGTAGTGAGTATAGTAATTCTCGTTCTATCGATCATATAAGCATAATATGGCTAATAATATGAGTTAGATTGATAATAATAAGAGTAATGAGTATAGAAATTGTAGTTCTATCGACCATTTAAGCATAATATGGCTAATAATATGAGTTAGATTGATAATAATAACAGTAATAAGTATAGCAATTGTCGTTCTATCGACAATATAACCATAAGATGGCCAATAATATGAGTTAGATTGATAATAATAACAGTAATAAGTATAGTAATTGTCGTTCTATCGATAATATAACCATAATATGGCCAATAATATGAGTTAGATTGATAATAATAACAGTAATAAGTATAGTAATTGTCGTTCTATTGATAATATAAGCATAATATGGCTAATAATATGAGTTAGATTGATAATACTAAGAGTAGTGAGTATAGTAATTCTCGTTCTATCGATCATATAAGCATAATATGGCTAATAATATGAGTTAGATTGACAACAATAAGAGTAACAAGTTTAGTAATTGTCGTTCTATCGATTATATAAGCATAATATGGCTAATAATATGAGTTAGATTGATAATACTAAGAGTAGTGAGTATAGTAATTCTCGTTCTATCGATCATATAAGCATAATATGGCTAATAATATGAGTTAGATTGATAATAATAAGAGTAATAAGTATAGTATTTGTCGTTCTATCGATCATTTGAGCATAATATGGCTAATAATATGAGATAGATTGATAATAATAACAGTAATAGGTATTGTAATTGTCGTTCTATCGATAATATGAGCATAGTATGGCTAATAATATGAGTTAGATTGATAATACTAAGAGTAGTGAGTATAGTAATTCTCGTTCTATCGATCATATAAGCATAATATGGCTAATAATATGCGTTAGATTGATAATAATAAGAGTAATGAGTATAGTAATGGTCGTTCTATCGATCATTTAAGCATAATATGGCTAATAATATGAGTTACATTGATAATAATAAGTGTAATAAGTATAGTAATAGACGTTCTATCGATCATATAAGCATAATAAGGCTAATAATATGAGTTAGAGTGATAATACTAAGAGTAGTGAGTATAGTAATTCTCATTCTATCGATCATATAAGCATAATATGGCTAATAATACGAGTTAGATTGATAATAATAAGAGTAATAAGTATAGTAATTGTCGTTCTATCGATCATTTAAGCATAATATGGCTAATAATATGAGTTAGATTGCTAATAATAAGAGTAATAAGTATAGTAATTGTCGTTCTATCGCTCATATAAGCACAATATGGCTAATAATATGAGTTAGATTGATAATAATAAGAGTAATAAGTATAGTAATTGTCGTTCTATCGATCATATAAGCATAATATGGCTAATAATATGAGTTACATTGATAATAATAAGTGTAATAAGTATAGTAATAGACGTTCTATCGATCATATAAGCATAATATGGCTAATAATATGCGTTAGATTGATAATAATAAGAGTAATGAGTATAGTAATGGTCGTTCTATCGATCATTTAAGCATAATATGGCTAATAATATGAGTTAGATTGATAATAATAAGAGTAATGAGTATAGTAATTGTAGTTCTATCGATCATATCTGCATAATATGGTTAATAATATGAGTTAGATTGATAATAATAAGAGTAATAAGTATAGTATTTGTCGTTCTATCGATCATTTGAGCATAATATGGCTAATAATATGAGTTAGATTGATAATAATAACAGTAATAGGTATTGTAATTGTCGTTCTATCGATAATATAAGCATAGTATGGCTAATAATATGAGTTAGATTGATAATACTAAGAGTAGTGAGTATAGTAATTCTCGTTCTATCGATCATATAAGCATAATATGACTAATAATATGAGTTAGATTGACAACAATAAGAGTAACAAGTTTGGTAATTGTCGTTCTATCGATCATATAAGCATAATATGGCTAATAATATGAGTTAGATTGATAATACTAAGAGTAGTGAGTATAGTAATTCTCGTTCTATCGATCATATAAGCATAATATGGCTAATAATATGCGTTAGATTGATAATAATAAGAGTAATGAGTATAGTAATGGTCGTTCTATCGATCATTTAAGCATAATATGGCTAATAATATGAGTTAGATTGATAATAATAAGAGTAATGAGTATAGTAATTGTAGTTCTATCGATCATATCTGCATAATATGGTTAATAATATGAGTTAGATTGATAATAATAAGAGTAATAAGTATAGTATTTGTCGTTCTATCGATCATTTGAGCATAATATGGCTAATAATATGAGTTAGATTGATAATAATAACAGTAATAGGTATTGTAATTGTCGTTCTATCGATAATATAAGCATAGTATGGCTAATAATATGAGTTAGATTGATAATACTAAGAGTAGTGAGTATAGTAATTCTCGTTCTATCGATCATAGAAGCATAATATGGCTAATAATATGAGTTAGATTGATAACAATAAGAGTAATGAGTATAGTAATTGTAGTTCTATCGATCATTTAAGCATAATATGGCTAATAATATGAGTTAGATTGATAATAATAAGAGTAATAAGTATAGTAATTGTCGTTCTATCGATCATTTAAGCATAATATGGGTAATAATATGAGTCAGATTGATAATAATAACAGTAATAAGTATAGTAATTGTCGTTCTATCGATAATATAAGCATAATATGGCTAATAATATGAGTTAGATTGATAATAATAACAGTAATAGGTATTGTAATTGTCGTTCTATCGATAATATAAGCATAATATGGCTAATAATATGAGTTAGATTGATAATACTAAGAGTAGTGAGTATAGTAATTGTCGTTCTATCGATCATATAAGCATAATATGGCTAATAATATGAGTTAGATTGATAATAATAAGAGTAATAAGTATAGTAATTGTAGTTCTATCGATCATTTAAGCATAATATGCCTAATAATATGAGTTAGATTGATAATAATAACAGTAATAGGTATTGTAATTGTCGTTCTATCGATAATATAAGCATAATATGGCTAATAATATGAGTTAGATTGATATTACTAAGAGTAGTGAGTATAGTAATTCTCGTTCTATCGATAATATAAGCATAATATGGCTAATAATATGAGTTAGATTGATAATACTAAGAGTAGTGAGTATAGTAATTGTCGTTCTATCGATCATATAAGCATAATATGACTAATAATATGAGTTAGATTGATAATAATAAGAGTAATAAGTATAGTATTTGTCGTTCTATCGATCATATAAGCATAATATGGCTAATAATATGAGTTAGATTGATAACAATAAGAGTAATGAGTATAGTAATTGTAGTTCTATCGATCATTTAAGCATAATATGGCTAATAATATGAGTTAGATTGATAATAATAAGAGTAATAAGTATAGTAATTGTCGTTCTATCGATAATTTAAGCATAATATGGGTAATAATATGAGTCAGATTGATAATAATAACAGTAATAAGTATAGTAATTGTCGTTCTATCGATAATATAAGCATAATATGGCTAATAATATGAGTTAGATTGATAATAATAACAGTAATAGGTATTGTAATTGTCGTTCTATCGATAATATAAGCATAATATGGCTAATAATATGAGTTAGATTGATAATACTAAGAGTAGTGAGTATAGTAATTGTCGTTCTATCGATCATATAAGCATAATATGGCTAATAATATGAGTTAGATTGATAATAATAAGAGTAATGAGTATAGTAATTGTAGTTCTATCGATCATTTAAGCATAATATGGCTAATAATATGAGTTAGATTGATAATAATAACAGTAATAGGTATTGTAATTGTCGTTCTATCGATAATATAAGCATAATATGGCTAATAATATGTGTTAGATTGATAATACTAAGAGTAGTGAGTATAGTAATTCTCGTTCTATCGACCATATAAGCACAATATGGCTAATAATATGAGTTAGATTGATAACAATAAGAGTAACAAGTTTAGTAATTGTCGTTCTATCGATCATATAAACATAATATGGCTAATAATATGAGTTAGATTGATAATACTAAGAGTAGTGAGTATAGTAATTCTCGTTCTATCGATCATATAAGCATAATATGGCTAATAATATGAGTTAGATTGATAATAATAAGAGTAATGAGTATAGAAATTGTAGTCCTATCGATCATTTAAGCATAATATGGCTAATAATATGAGTTAGATTGATAATATTAACAGTAATAAGTATAGTAATTGTCGTTCTATCGATAATATAACCATAATATGGCCAATAATATGAGTTAGATTGATAATAATAACAGTAATAGGTATTGTAATTGTCGTTCTATCGATAATATAAGCATAATATGGCTAATAATATGAGTTAGATTGATAATACTAAGAGTAGTGAGTATAGTAATTCTCGTTCTGTCGATCATATAAGCATAATATGGCTAATAATATGAGTTAGATTGATAATAATAAGAGTAACAAGTATAGTAATTGTCGTTCTATCGATAATATAACCATAATATGGCCAATAATATGAGTTAGATTGATAATAATAACAGTAATATGTATAGTAATTGTCGTTCTATCGATAATATAAGCATAATATGGCTAATAATATGAGTTAGATTGATAATACTAAGAGTAGTGAGTATAGTAATTGTCGTTCTATCGATCATATAAGCATAATATGGCTAATAATATGAGTTAGATTGATAATAATAAGAGTAATAAGTATAGTATTTGTCGTTCTATCGATCATATAAGCATAATATGGCTAATAATACGAGTTAGATTGATAATAATAAGAGTAATAACTACAGTAATTGTCGTTCTATCGGTCATATAAGCATAATAAGGCTAATAATATGAGTTAGAGTGATAATACTAAGAGTAGTGAGTATAGTAATTCTCATTCTATCGATCATATAAGCATAATATGGCTAATAATACGAGTTAGATTGATAATAATAAGAGTAATAAGTATAGTAATTGTCGTTCTATCGATCATTTAAGCATAATATGGCTAATAATATGAGTTAGATTGATAATACTAAGAGTAGTGGGTATAGTAATTGTCGTTCTATCGATCCTATAAGCATAATATGGCTAATAATATGAGTTAGATTGATAATAATAAGAGTAATGAGTATAGTAATTGTAGTTCTATCGATCATTTAAGCATAATATGGCTAATAATATGAGTTAGATTGATAATAATAAGAGTAATAAGTATAGTAATTGTCGTTCTATCGATCATTTAAGCATAATATGGGTAATAATATGAGTCAGATTGATAATAATAACAGTAATAAGTATAGTAATTGTCGTTCTATCGATAATATAAGCATAATATGGCTAATAATATGAGTTAGATTGATAATACTAAGTGTAGTGAGTATAGTAATTCTCGTTCTATCGATCATGTAAGCATAATATGGCTAATAATATGAGTTAGATTGATAATAATAAGAGTAATAAGTATAGTAATTGTCGTTCTATCGATCATATAAGCATAATATGGCTAATAATATGAGTTAGATTGATAATACTAAGAGTAGTGGGTATAGTAATTGTCGTTCTATCGATCATATAAGCATAATATGGCTAATAATATGAGTTAGATTGATAATACTAAGAGTAGTGAGTATAGTAATTCTCGTTCTATCGATCATATAAGCATAATATGGCTAATAATATGCGTTAGATTGATAATAATAAGAGTAATGAGTATAGTAATGGTCGTTCTATCGATCATTTAAGCATAATATGGCTAATAATATGAGTTACATTGATAATAATAAGTGTAATAGGTATAGTAATAGACGTTCTATCGATCATATAAGCATAATAAGGCTAATAATATGAGTTAGAGTGATAATACTAAGAGTAGTGAGTATAGTAATTCTCATTCTATCGATCATATAAGCATAATATGGCTAATAATACGAGTTAGATTGATAATAATAAGAGTAATAAGTATAGTAATTGTCGTTCTATCGATCATTTAAGCATAATATGGCTAATAATATGAGTTAGATTGATAATAATAAGAGTAATGAGTATAGTAATTGTAGTTCTATCGATCATATCTGCATAATATGGTTAATAATATGAGTTAGATTGATAATAATAAGAGTAATAAGTATAGTATTTGTCGTTCTATCGATCATTTGAGCATAATATGGCTAATAATATGAGATAGATTGATAATAATAACAGTAATAGGTATTGTAATTGTCGTTCTATCGATAATATGAGCATAGTATGGCTAATAATATGAGTTAGATTGATAATACTAAGAGTAGTGAGTATAGTAATTCTCGTTCTATCGATCATATAAGCATAATATGGCTAATAATATGAGTTAGATTGATAATAATAAGAGTAATGAGTATAGAAATTGTAGTTCTATCGACCATTTAAGCATAATATGGCTAATAATATGAGTTAGATTGATAATAATAACAGTAATAAGTATAGCAATTGTCGTTCTATCGACAATATAACCATAAGATGGCCAATAATATGAGTTAGATTGATAATAATAACAGTAATAAGTATAGTAATTGTCGTTCTATCGATAATATAACCATAATATGGCCAATAATATGAGTTAGATTGATAATAATAACAGTAATAAGTATAGTAATTGTCGTTCTATTGATAATATAAGCATAATATGGCTAATAATATGAGTTAGATTGATAATACTAAGAGTAGTGAGTATAGTAATTGTCGTTCTATCGATCACATAAGCATAATATGGCTAACAATATGAGTTAGATTGATAATAATAAGAGAAATAAGTATAGTATTTGTCGTTCTATCGATCATATAAGCATAATATGGCTAATAATACGAGTTAGATTGATAATAATAAGAGTAATAACTACAGTAATTGTCGTTCTATCGATCATATAAGCATAATAAGGCTAATAATATGAGTTAGAGTGATAATACTAAGAGTAGTGAGTATAGTAATTCTCATTCTATCGATCATATAAGCATAGTATGGCTAATAATATGAGTTAGATTGATAATACTAAGAGTAGTGAGTATAGTAATTCTCGTTCTATCGATCATATAAGCATAATATGGCTAATAATATGAGTTAGATTGACAACAATAAGAGTAACAAGTTTAGTAATTGTCGTTCTATCGATTATATAAGCATAATATGGCTAATAATATGAGTTAGATTGATAATACTAAGAGTAGTGAGTATAGTAATTCTCGTTCTATCGATCATATAAGCATAATATGGCTAATAATATGAGTTAGATTGATAATAATAAGAGTAATAAGTATAGTATTTGTCGTTCTATCGATCATTTGAGCATAATATGGCTAATAATATGAGATAGATTGATAATAATAACAGTAATAGGTATTGTAATTGTCGTTCTATCGATAATATGAGCATAGTATGGCTAATAATATGAGTTAGAGTGATAATACTAAGAGTAGTGAGTATAGTAATTCTCATTCTATCGATCATATAAGCATAATATGGCTAATAATACGAGTTAGATTGATAATAATAAGAGTAATAAGTATAGTAATTGTCGTTCTATCGATCATTTAAGCATAATATGGCTAATAATATGAGTTAGATTGCTAATAATAAGAGTAATAAGTATAGTAATTGTCGTTCTATCGCTCATATAAGCACAATATGGCTAATAATATGAGTTAGATTGATAATAATAAGAGTAATAAGTATAGTAATTGTCGTTCTATCGATCATATAAGCATAATATGGCTAATAATATGCGTTAGATTGATAATAATAAGAGTAATGAGTATAGTAATGGTCGTTCTATCGATCATTTAAGCATAATATGGCTAATAATATGAGTTAGATTGATAATAATAAGAGTAATGAGTATAGTAATTGTAGTTCTATCGATCATATCTGCATAATATGGTTAATAATATGAGTTAGATTGATAATAATAAGAGTAATAAGTATAGTATTTGTCGTTCTATCGATCATTTGAGCATAATATGGCTAATAATATGAGTTAGATTGATAATAATAACAGTAATAGGTATTGTAATTGTCGTTCTATCGATAATATAAGCATAGTATGGCTAATAATATGAGTTAGATTGATAATACTAAGAGTAGTGAGTATAGTAATTCTCGTTCTATCGATCATATAAGCATAATATGACTAATAATATGAGTTAGATTGACAACAATAAGAGTAACAAGTTTGGTAATTGTCGTTCTATCGATCATATAAGTATAATATGGCTAATAATATGAGTTAGATTGATAATACTAAGAGTAGTGAGTATAGTAATTCTCGTTCTATCGATCATATAAGCATAATATGGCTAATAATATGCGTTAGATTGATAATAATAAGAGTAATGAGTATAGTAATGGTCGTTCTATCGATCATTTAAGCATAATATGGCTAATAATATGAGTTAGATTGATAATAATAAGAGTAATGAGTATAGTAATTGTAGTTCTATCGATCATATCTGCATAATATGGTTAATAATATGAGTTAGATTGATAATAATAAGAGTAATAAGTATAGTATTTGTCGTTCTATCGATCATTTGAGCATAATATGGCTAATAATATGAGTTAGATTGATAATAATAACAGTAATAGGTATTGTAATTGTCGTTCTATCGATAATATAAGCATAGTATGGCTAATAATATGAGTTAGATTGATAATACTAAGAGTAGTGAGTATAGTAATTCTCGTTCTATCGATCATAGAAGCATAATATGGCTAATAATATGAGTTAGATTGATAACAATAAGAGTAATGAGTATAGTAATTGTAGTTCTATCGATCATTTAAGCATAATATGGCTAATAATATGAGTTAGATTGATAATAATAAGAGTAATAAGTATAGTAATTGTCGTTCTATCGATCATTTAAGCATAATATGGGTAATAATATGAGTCAGATTGATAATAATAACAGTAATAAGTATAGTAATTGTCGTTCTATCGATAATATAAGCATAATATGGCTAATAATATGAGTTAGATTGATAATAATAACAGTAATAGGTATTGTAATTGTCGTTCTATCGATAATATAAGCATAATATGGCTAATAATATGAGTTAGATTGATAATACTAAGAGTAGTGAGTATAGTAATTGTCGTTCTATCGATCATATAAGCATAATATGGCTAATAATATGAGTTAGATTGATAATAATAAGAGTAATAAGTATAGTAATTGTAGTTCTATCGATCATTTAAGCATAATATGGCTAATAATATGAGTTAGATTGATAATAATAACAGTAATAGGTATTGTAATTGTCGTCCTATCGATAATATAAGCATAATATGGCTAATAATATGAGTTAGATTGATAATACTAAGAGTAGTGAGTATAGTAATTCACGTTCTATCGATAATATAAGCATAATATGGCTAATAATATGAGTTAGCTTGATAATACTAAGAGTAGTGAGTATAGTAATTGTCGTTCTATCGATCATATAAGCATAATATGACTAATAATATGAGTTAGATTGATAATAATAAGAGTAATAAGTATAGTATTTGTCGTTCTATCGATCATATAAGCATAATATGGCTAATAATATGAGTTAGATTGATAACAATAAGAGTAATGAGTATAGTAATTGTAGTTCTATCGATCATTTAAGCATAATATGGCTAATAATATGAGTTAGATTGATAATAATAAGAGTAATAAGTATAGTAATTGTCGTTCTATCGATCATTTAAGCATAATATGGGTAATAATATGAGTCAGATTGATAATACTAAGAGTAGTGAGTATAGTAATTCTCGTTCTATCGATCATATAAGCATAATATGGCTAATAATATGAGTTAGATTGATAACAATAAGAGTAACAAGTTTACTAATTGTCGTTCTATCGATCATATAAGCATAATATGGCTAATAATATGAGTTAGATTGATAATACTAAGAGTAGTGAGTATAGTAATTCTCGTTCTATCGATCATATAAGCATAATATGGCTAATAATATGAGTTAGATTGATAATAATAAGAGTAATGAGTATAGAAATTGTAGTTCTATCGACCATTTAAGCATAATATGGCTAATAATATGAGTTAGATTGATAATAATAACAGTAATAGGTATTGTAATTGTCGTTCTATCGATAATATAAGCATAATATGGCTAATAATATGTGTTAGATTGATAATACTAAGAGTAGTGAGTATAGTAATTCTCGTTCTATCGACCATATAAGCACAATATGGCTAATAATATGAGTTAGATTGATAACAATAAGAGTAACAAGTTTAGTAATTGTCGTTCTATCGATCATATAAACATAATATGGCTAATAATATGAGTTAGATTGATAATACTAAGAGTAGTGAGTATAGTAATTCTCGTTCTATCGATCATATAAGCATAATATGGCTAATAATATGAGTTAGATTGATAATAATAAGAGTAATGAGTATAGAAATTGTAGTCCTATCGATCATTTAAGCATAATATGGCTAATAATATGAGTTAGATTGATAATATTAACAGTAATAAGTATAGTAATTGTCGTTCTATCGATAATATAACCATAATATGGCCAATAATATGAGTTAGATTGATAATAATAACAGTAATAGGTATTGTAATTGTCGTTCTATCGATAATATAAGCATAATATGGCTAATAATATGAGTTAGATTGATAATACTAAGAGTAGTGAGTATAGTAATTCTCGTTCTGTCGATCATATAAGCATAATATGGCTAATAATATGAGTTAGATTGATAATAATAAGAGTAACAAGTATAGTAATTGTCGTTCTATCGATAATATAACCATAATATGGCCAATAATATGAGTTAGATTGATAATAATAACAGTAATATGTATAGTAATTGTCGTTCTATCGATAATATAAGCATAATATGGCTAATAATATGAGTTAGATTGATAATACTAAGAGTAGTGAGTATAGTAATTGTCGTTCTATCGATCATATAAGCATAATATGGCTAATAATATGAGTTAGATTGATAATAATAAGAGTAATAAGTATAGTATTTGTCGTTCTATCGATCATATAAGCATAATATGGCTAATAATACGAGTTAGATTGATAATAATAAGAGTAATAACTACAGTAATTGTCGTTCTATCGGTCATATAAGCATAATAAGGCTAATAATATGAGTTAGAGTGATAATACTAAGAGTAGTGAGTATAGTAATTCTCATTCTATCGATCATATAAGCATAATATGGCTAATAATACGAGTTAGATTGATAATAATAAGAGTAATAAGTATAGTAATTGTCGTTCTATCGATCATTTAAGCATAATATGGCTAATAATATGAGTTAGATTGATAATACTAAGAGTAGTGGGTATAGTAATTGTCGTTCTATCGATCCTATAAGCATAATATGGCTAATAATATGAGTTAGATTGATAATAATAAGAGTAATGAGTATAGTAATTGTAGTTCTATCGATCATTTAAGCATAATATGGCTAATAATATGAGTTAGATTGATAATAATAAGAGTAATAAGTATAGTAATTGTCGTTCTATCGATCATTTAAGCATAATATGGGTAATAATATGAGTCAGATTGATAATAATAACAGTAATAAGTATAGTAATTGTCGTTCTATCGATAATATAAGCATAATATGGCTAATAATATGAGTTAGATTGATAATACTAAGTGTAGTGAGTATAGTAATTCTCGTTCTATCGATCATGTAAGCATAATATGGCTAATAATATGAGTTAGATTGATAATAATAAGAGTAATAAGTATAGTAATTGTCGTTCTATCGATCATATAAGCATAATATGGCTAATAATATGAGTTAGATTGATAATACTAAGAGTAGTGGGTATAGTAATTGTCGTTCTATCGATCATATAAGCATAATATGGCTAATAATATGAGTTAGATTGACAACAATAAGAGTAACAAGTTTAGTAATTGTCGTTCTATCGGTCATATAAGCATAATATGGCTAATAATATGAGTTAGATTGATAATACTAAGAGTAGTGAGTATAGTAATTCTCGTTCTATCGATCATATAAGCATAATATGGCTAATAATATGCGTTAGATTGATAATAATAAGAGTAATGAGTATAGTAATGGTCGTTCTATCGATCATTTAAGCATAATATGGCTAATAATATGAGTTACATTGATAATAATAAGTGTAATAAGTATAGTAATAGACGTTCTATCGATCATATAAGCATAATAAGGCTAATAATATGAGTTAGAGTGATAATACTAAGAGTAGTGAGTATAGTAATTCTCATTCTATCGATCATATAAGCATAATATGGCTAATAATACGAGTTAGATTGATAATAATAAGAGTAATAAGTATAGTAATTGTCGTTCTATCGATCATTTAAGCATAATATGGCTAATAATATGAGTTAGATTGATAATAATAAGAGTAATGAGTATAGTAATTGTAGTTCTATCGATCATATCTGCATAATATGGTTAATAATATGAGTTAGATTGATAATAATAAGAGTAATAAGTATAGTATTTGTCGTTCTATCGATCATTTGAGCATAATATGGCTAATAATATGAGTTAGATTGATAATAATAACAGTAATAGGTATTGTAATTGTCGTTCTATCGATAATATAAGCATAGTAT
Organism: Megachile rotundata; assembly: GCF_050947335.1. Lineage (NCBI taxonomy): Eukaryota > Metazoa > Arthropoda > Insecta > Hymenoptera > Megachilidae > Megachile > Megachile rotundata. The sequence goes on from NW_027473790.1 coordinate 147,332, forward strand.
GGCTAATAATATGAGTTAGATTGATAATACTAAGAGTAGTGAGTATAGTAATTCTCGTTCTATCGATCATAGAAGCATAATATGGCTAATAATATGAGTTAGATTGATAACAATAAGAGTAATGAGTATAGTAATTGTAGTTCTATCGATCATTTAAGCATAATATGGCTAATAATATGAGTTAGATTGATAATAATAAGAGTAATAAGTATAGTAATTGTCGTTCTATCGATCATTTAAGCATAATATGGGTAATAATATGAGTCAGATTGATAATAATAACAGTAATAAGTATAGTAATTGTCGTTCTATCGATAATATAAGCATAATATGGCTAATAATATGAGTTAGATTGATAATAATAACAGTAATAGGTATTGTAATTGTCGTTCTATCGATAATATAAGCATAATATGGCTAATAATATGAGTTAGATTGATAATACTAAGAGTAGTGAGTATAGTAATTGTCGTTCTATCGATCATATAAGCATAATATGGCTAATAATATGAGTTAGATTGATAATAATAAGAGTAATAAGTATAGTAATTGTAGTTCTATCGATCATTTAAGCATAATATGGCTAATAATATGAGTTAGATTGATAATAATAACTGTAATAGGTATTGTAATTGTCGTCCTATCGATAATATAAGCATAATATGGCTAATAATATGAGTTAGATTGATAATACTAAGAGTAGTGAGTATAGTAATTCACGTTCTATCGATAATATAAGCATAATATGGCTAATAATATGAGTTAGCTTGATAATACTAAGAGTAGTGAGTATAGTAATTGTCGTTCTATCGATCATATAAGCATAATATGACTAATAATATGAGTTAGATTGATAATAATAAGAGTAATAAGTATAGTATTTGTCGTTCTATCGATCATATAAGCATAATATGGCTAATAATATGAGTTAGATTGATAACAATAAGAGTAATGAGTATAGTAATTGTAGTTCTATCGATCATT
>NW_027473791.1:0-148222 GCF_050947335.1 Megachile rotundata
ATCTAACTCATATTATGAGCCATATTGTGCTTATATGATCGATAGAACGACAATTACTATACTTATTACTCTTAATATTATAAATCTAACTCATATTATTAGCCATATTATGCTTATATGATCGATAGAACGACAATTACTATACTTATTACTCTTATTATTATCAGACTAACTCATATTATTAGCCATATTGTGCTTATATGAGCGATAGAACGACAATTACTATATTTATTACACTCACTATTATCAATCTAACTCAAATTATTAACCATATTATGCAGATATGATCGATAGAACGACAATTACTATACTTATTAATCTTATTATTATGAATCTAACTCATATTATTAGCCACATTATGCTTATATGATCGATAGAACTACAATTACTATACTCATTACTCTTATTATTATCAATCCAACTCATATTATTACCCATATTATGCTGATATGATCGATAGAACGACATTCACTATACTTATTACACTCACTATTATCAATCTAACTCATATTATTAACCATATTATGCAGATATGATCGATAGAACGACAATTACTATACTTATAACTCTTATTATTATCATTCTAACTCATATTATTAACCATATTATGCAGATATGATCGATAGAACTACAATTACTATACTCATTACTCTTATTATTATCAATCTAACTCATATTATTAGCCATATTATGCTTATATTATCGATAGAACGACAATTACTATACTTATTACTGTCATTATTATCAATCTAACTCATATTATTAGCCATATTATGCTTATATGATCGATAGAACGACAATTACTATACTTATTACTCTTATTATTATCAGACTAACTCATATTATTAGCCATATTGTGCTTATATGAGCGATAGAACGACAATTACTATATTTATTACACTCACTATTATCAATCTAACTCATATTATTAACCATATTATGCAGATATGATCGATAGAACGACAATTACTATACTTATTAATCTTATTATTATCACACTAACTCATATTATGAGCCATATTGTGCTTATATGATCGATAGAACGACAATTACTATACTTATTACTCTTATTATTATAAATCTAACTCATATTATTAGCCATATTATGCTTATATGATCGATAGAACGACAATTACTATACTCATTACTCTTATTATTATCAATCTAATTCATATTATTAGCCATATTATGCTTATATGATCGATAGAACGACAATTACTATACTTATTACACTTATTATTATCAATCTAACTCATATTATTAGCCATATTATGCTTATATGATCGATAGAACGACCATTACTATACTTATTACTCTTATTATTATCAATCTAACTCATATTATTAGCCATATTGTGATTACATGAGCGATAGAACGACAATTACTATATTTATTACACTCACTATTATCAATCTAACTCATATTACTAACCATATTATGCAGATATGATCGATAGAACGACAATTACTATACTCATTACTCTTATTATTATCAATCTAACTCATGCTATTAGCCACATTATGCTTATATGATCGATAGAACTACAATTACTATACTCATTACTCTTATTATTATCAATCCAACTCATATTATTACCCATATTATGCAGATATGATCGGTAGAACGACAATTACTATACTTATTAATCTTATTATTATCAATCTAACTCATATTATGAGCCATATTGTGCTTATATGATCGATAGAACGACAATTACTATACTTATTACTCTTAATATTATAAATCTAACTCATATTATTAGCCATATTATGCTTATATGATCGATAGAACGACAATTACTATACTTATTACTCTTATTATTATCAATCCAACTCATATTATTACCCGTATTATGCTGATATGATCGATAGAACGACATTCACTATACGTATTACACTCACTATTATCAATCTAACTCATATTATTAACCATATTATGCAGATATGATCGATAGAACGACAATTACTATACTTATTACTCTTATTATTATCATTCTAACTCATATTATTAACCATATTATGCAGATATGATCGATAGAACTACAATTACTATACTCATTACTCTTATTATTATCAATCTAACTCATATTATTAGCCATATTGTGCTTATATGATCAATAGAACGACAATTACTATACTTATTACAATTATTATTATGAATCTAACTCATATTATTAGCCACATTATGCTTATATGATCGATAGAACTACAATTACTATACTCATTACTCTTATTATTATCAATCCAACTCATATTATTACCCGTATTATGCTGATATGATCGATAGAACGACATTCACTATACGTATTACACTCACTATTATCAATCTAACTCAAATTATTAACCATATTATGCAGATATGATCGATAGAACGACAATTACTATACTTATTACTCTTATTATTATCATTCTAACTCATATTATTAACCATATTTTGCAGATATGATCGATAGAACTACAATTACTATACTCATTACTCTTATTATTATCAATCTAACTCATATTATTAGTCATATTATGCTTATATGATCGATAGAACGACAATTACTATACTTATTACTCTTATTATTATGAATCTAACTCATATTATTAGCCACATTATGCTTATATGATCGATAGAACTACAATTACTATACTCATTACTCTTATTATTATCAATCTAACTCATATTATTAGCCATATTGTGATTACATGAGCGATAGAACGACATTCACTATACTTATTACACTCACTATTATCAATCTAACTCATATTATTAACCATATTATGCAGATATGATCGATAGAACGACAATTACTATACTTATTACTCTTATTATTATCATGCTAACTCATATTATTAACCATATTATGCAGATATGATCGATAGAACTACAATTACTATACTCATTACTCTTATTATTATCAATCTAACTCATATTATTAGCCATATTATGCTTATATTATCGATAGAACGACAATTACTATACTTATTACTGTCATTATTATCAATCTAACTCATATTATTAGCCATATTATGCTTATATGATCGATAGAACGACAATTACTATACTTATTACTCTTATTATTATCAGACTAACTCATATTATTAGCCATATTGTGCTTATATGAGCGATAGAACGACAATTACTATATTTATTACACTCACTATTATCAATCTAACTCATATTATTAACCATATTATGCAGATATGATCGATAGAACGACAATTACTATACTTATTAATCTTATTATTATCAATCTAACTCATATTATGAGCCATATTGTGCTTATATGATCGATAGAACGACAATTACTATACTTATTACTCTTATTATTATAAATCTAACTCATATTATTAGCCATATTATGCTTATATGATCGATAGAACGACAATTACTATACTCATTACTCTTATTATTATCAATCTAATTCATATTATTAGCCATATTATGCTTATATGATCGATAGAACGACAATTACTATACTTATTACACTTATTATTATCAATCTAACTCATATTATTAGCCATATTATGCTTATATGATCGATAGAACGACCATTACTATACTTATTACTCTCATTATTATCAATCTAACTCATATTATTAGCCATATTGTGATTACATGAGCGATAGAACGACAATTACTATATTTATTACACTCACTATTATCAATCTAACTCATATTATTAACCATATTATGCAGATATGATCGATAGAACGACAATTACTATACTTATTACTCTTATTATTATCAATCTAACTCATATTATTAGCCATATTGTGCTTATATGATCGATAGAACGACAATTACTATACTTATTACTCTTATTATTATAAATCTAACTCATATTATTAGCCATATTATGCTTATATGATCGATAGAACGACAATTACTATACTTATTACTCTTATTATTATCAATCTAACTCATATTATTAGCCATATTGTGCTTATATGATCGATAGAACGACAATTACTATACTTATTACTCTTATTATTATAAATCTAACTCGTATTATTAGCCATATTATGCTTATATGATCGATAGAACGACAATTACTATACTCATTACTCTTATTATTATCAATCTAACTCATGCTATTAGCCATATTATGGTTATATGATCGATATAACGACAATTACTATACTAATTACTGTTATTATTATCAATGTAACTCATATTATTGACCATACTATGCAGATATGATCGATAGAACGACAATTACTATACTTATTACTCTTATTATTATGAATCTAACTCATATTATTAGCCACATTATGCTTATATGATCGATAGAACTACAATTACTATACTCATTACTCTTATTATTATCAACCCAACTCATATTATTACCCATATTATGCTGATATGATCGATAGAACTACATTCACTATACTTATTACACTCACTATTATCAATCTAACTCATATTATTAACCATATTATGCAGATATGATCGATAGAACGACAATTACTATACTTATTACTCTTATTATTATCATTCGAACTCATATTATCAACCATATTATGCAGATATGATCGATAGAACTACAATTACTATACTCATTACTCTTATTATTATCAATCTAACTCATATTATTAGCCATATTATGCTTATATGATCGAAAGAACGACAATTACTATACTCACTACTCTTAGTATTATCAATCTAACTCATATTATTAGCCATATTATGCTTATATTATCGATAGAACGACAATTACTATACTTATTACTGTTATTATTATCAATCTAACTCGTATTATTAGCCATATTATGCTTATATGATCGATAGAACGACAATTACTATACTTATTACTCTTATTATTATGAATCTAACTCATATTATTAGCCACATTATGCTTATATGATCGATAGAACTACAATTACTATACTCATTACTCTTATTATTATCAACCCAACTCATATTATTACCCATATTATGCTGATATGATCGATAGAACTACATTCACTATACTTATTACACTCACTATTATCAATCTAACTCATATTATTAACCATATTATGCAGATATGATCGATAGAACGACAATTACTATACTTATTACTCTTATTATTATCATGCTAACTCATATTATTAACCATATTATGCAGATATGATCGATAGAACTACAATTACTATACTCATTACTCTTATTATTATCAATCTAACTCATATTATTAGCCATATTATGCTTATATTATCGATAGAACGACAATTACTATACTTATTACTGTCATTATTATCAATCTAACTCATATTATTAGCCATATTATGCTTATATGATCGATAGAACGACAATTACTATACTTATTACTCTTATTATTATCAGACTAACTCATATTATTAGCCATATTGTGCTTATATGAGCGATAGAACGACAATTACTATATTTATTACACTCACTATTATCAATCTAACTCATATTATTAACCATATTATGCAGATATGATCGATAGAACGACAATTACTATACTTATTAATCTTATTATTATCAATCTAACTCATATTATGAGCCATATTGTGCTTATATGATCGATAGAACGACAATTACTATACTTATTACTCTTATTATTATAAATCTAACTCATATTATTAGCCATATTATGCTTATATGATCGATAGAACGACAATTACTATACTCATTACTCTTATTATTATCAATCTAATTCATATTATTAGCCATATTATGCTTATATGATCGATAGAACGACAATTACTATACTTATTACACTTATTATTATCAATCTAACTCATATTATTAGCCATATTATGCTTATATGATCGATAGAACGACCATTACTATACTTATTACTCTCATTATTATCAATCTAACTCATATTATTAGCCATATTGTGATTACATGAGCGATAGAACGACAATTACTATATTTATTACACTCACTATTATCAATCTAACTCATATTATTAACCATATTATGCAGATATGATCGATAGAACGACAATTACTATACTTATTACTCTTATTATTATCAATCTAACTCATATTATTAGCCATATTGTGCTTATATGATCGATAGAACGACAATTACTATACTTATTACTCTTATTATTATAAATCTAACTCATATTATTAGCCATATTATGCTTATATTATCGATAGAACGACAATTACTATACTTATTACTGTTATTATTATCAATCTAACTCGTATTATTAGCCATATTATGCTTATATGATCGATAGAACGACAATTACTATACTTATTACTCTTATTATTATGAATCTAACTCATATTATTAGCCACATTATGCTTATATGATCGATAGAACTACAATTACTATACTCATTACTCTTATTATTATCAATCTAACTCATGCTATTAGCCATATTATGCTGATATGATCGATAGAACGACATTCACTATACTTATTACACTCACTATTATCAATCTAACTCATATTATTAACCATATTATGCAGATATGATCGATAGAACGACAATTACTATACTTATAACTCTTATTATTATCAACCCAACTCATATTATTACCCATATTATGCTGATATGATCGATAGAACTACATTCACTATACTTATTACACTCACTATTATCAATCTAACTCATATTATTAACCATATTATGCAGATATGATCGATAGAACGACAATTACTATACTTATTACTCTTATTATTATCATTCGAACTCATATTATCAACCATATTATGCAGATATGATCGATAGAACTACAATTACTATACTCATTACTCTTATTATTATCAATCTAACTCATATTATTAGCCATATTATGCTTATATGATCGAAAGAACGACAATTACTATACTCACTACTCTTAGTATTATCAATCTAACTCATATTATTAGCCATATTATGCTTATATTATCGATAGAACGACAATTACTATACTTATTACTGTTATTATTATCAATCTAACTCGTATTATTAGCCATATTATGCTTATATGATCGATAGAACGACAATTACTATACTTATTACTCTTATTATTATGAATCTAACTCATATTATTAGCCACATTATGCTTATATGATCGATAGAACTACAATTACTATACTCATTACTCTTATTATTATCAACCCAACTCATATTATTACCCATATTATGCTGATATGATCGATAGAACTACATTCACTATACTTATTACACTCACTATTATCAATCTAACTCATATTATTAACCATATTATGCAGATATGATCGATAGAACGACAATTACTATACTTATTACTCTTATTATTATCATTCTAACTCATATTATTAACCATATTATGCAGATATGATCGATAGAACTACAATTACTATACTCATTACTCTTATTATTATCAATCTAACTCATATTATTAGCCATATTATGCTTATATTATCGATAGAACGACAATTACTATACTTATTACTGTCATTATTATCAATCTAACTCATATTATTAGCCATATTATGCTTATATGATCGATAGAACGACAATTACTATACTTATTACTCTTATTATTATCAGACTAACTCATATTATTAGCCATATTGTGCTTATATGAGCGATAGAACGACAATTACTATATTTATTACACTCACTATTATCAATCTAACTCATATTATTAACCATATTATGCAGATATGATCGATAGAACGACAATTACTATACTTATTAATCTTATTATTATGAATCTAACTCATATTATTAGCCACATTATGCTTATATGATCGATAGAACTACAATTACTATACTCATTACTCTTATTATTATCAATCCAACTCATATTATTACCCATATTATGCTGATATGATCGATAGAACGACATTCACTATACTTATTACACTCACTATTATCAATCTAACTCATATTATTAACCATATTATGCAGATATGATCGATAGAACGACAATTACTATACTTATAACTCTTATTATTATCATTCTAACTCATATTATTAACCATATTATGCAGATATGATCGATAGAACTACAATTACTATACTCATTACTCTTATTATTATCAATCTAACTCATATTATTAGCCATATTATGCTTATATTATCGATAGAACGACAATTACTATACTTATTACTGTCATTATTATCAATCTAACTCATATTATTAGCCATATTATGCTTATATGATCGATAGAACGACAATTACTATACTTATTACTCTTATTATTATCAGACTAACTCATATTATTAGCCATATTGTGCTTATATGAGCGATAGAACGACAATTACTATATTTATTACACTCACTATTATCAATCTAACTCATATTATTAACCATATTATGCAGATATGATCGATAGAACGACAATTACTATACTTATTAATCTTATTATTATCAAACTAACTCATATTATGAGCCATATTGTGCTTATATGATCGATAGAACGACAATTACTATACTTATTACTCTTATTATTATAAATCTAACTCATATTATTAGCCATATTATGCTTATATGATCGATAGAACGACAATTACTATACTCATTACTCTTATTATTATCAATCTAATTCATATTATTAGCCATATTATGCTTATATGATCGATAGAACGACAATTACTATACTTATTACACTTATTATTATCAATCTAACTCATATTATTAGCCATATTATGCTTATATGATCGATAGAACGACCATTACTATACTTATTACTCTTATTATTATCAATCTAACTCATATTATTAGCCATATTGTGATTACATGAGCGATAGAACGACAATTACTATATTTATTACACTCACTATTATCAATCTAACTCATATTACTAACCATATTATGCAGATATGATCGATAGAACGACAATTACTATACTCATTACTCTTATTATTATCAATCTAACTCATGCTATTAGCCACATTATGCTTATATGATCGATAGAACTACAATTACTATACTCATTACTCTTATTATTATCAATCCAACTCATATTATTACCCATATTATGCAGATATGATCGGTAGAACGACAATTACTATACTTATTAATCTTATTATTATCAATCTAACTCATATTATGAGCCATATTGTGCTTATATGATCGATAGAACGACAATTACTATACTTATTACTCTTAATATTATAAATCTAACTCATATTATTAGCCATATTATGCTTATATGATCGATAGAACGACAATTACTATACTTATTACTCTTATTATTATCAATCCAACTCATATTATTACCCGTATTATGCTGATATGATCGATAGAACGACATTCACTATACGTATTACACTCACTATTATCAATCTAACTCATATTATTAACCATATTATGCAGATATGATCGATAGAACGACAATTACTATACTTATTACTCTTATTATTATCATTCTAACTCATATTATTAACCATATTATGCAGATATGATCGATAGAACTACAATTACTATACTCATTACTCTTATTATTATCAATCTAACTCATATTATTAGTCATATTATGCTTATATGATCGATAGAACGACAATTACTATACTTATTACTCTTATTATTATGAATCTAACTCATATTATTAGCCACATTATGCTTATATGATCGATAGAACTACAATTACTATACTCATTACTCTTATTATTATCAATCCAACTCATATTATTACCCATATTATGCTGATATGATCGATAGAACGACATTCACTATACTTATTACACTCACTATTATCAATCTAACTCATATTATTAACCATATTATGCAGATATGATCGATAGAACGACAATTACTATACTTATTACTCTTATTATTATCATTCTAACTCATATTATTAACCATATTATGCAGATATGATCGATAGAACTACAATTACTATACTCATTACTCTTATTATTATCAATCTAACTCATATTATTAGCCATATTATGCTTATATTATCGATAGAACGACAATTACTATACTTATTACTGTCATTATTATCAATCTGACTCATATTATTAGCCATATTATGCTTATATGATCGATAGAACGACAATTACTATACTTATTACTCTTATTATTATCAGACTAACTCATATTATTAGCCATATTGTGCTTATATGAGCGATAGAACGACAATTACTATATTTATTACACTCACTATTATCAATCTAACTCATATTATTAACCATATTATGCAGATATGATCGATAGAACGACAATTACTATACTTATTAATCTTATTATTATCAAACTAACTCATATTATGAGCCATATTGTGCTTATATGATCGATAGAACGACAATTACTATACTTATTACTCTTATTATTATAAATCTAACTCATATTATTAGCCATATTATGCTTATATGATCGATAGAACGACAATTACTATACTCATTACTCTTATTATTATCAATCTAATTCATATTATTAGCCATATTATGCTTATATGATCGATAGAACGACAATTACTATACTTATTACACTTATTATTATCAATCTAACTCATATTATTAGCCATATTATGCTTATATGATCGATAGAACGACCATTACTATACTTATTACTCTTATTATTATCAATCTAACTCATATTATTAGCCATATTGTGATTACATGAGCGATAGAACGACAATTACTATATTTATTACACTCACTATTATCAATCTAACTCATATTACTAACCATATTATGCAGATATGATCGATAGAACGACAATTACTATACTCATTACTCTTATTATTATCAATCTAACTCATGCTATTAGCCACATTATGCTTATATGATCGATAGAACTACAATTACTATACTCATTACTCTTATTATTATCAATCCAACTCATATTATTACCCATATTATGCTGATATGATCGATAGAACGACATTCACTATACTTATTACACTCACTATTATCAATCTAACTCTTATTATTAACCATATTATGCAGATATGATCGATAGAACGACAATTACTATACTTATTACTCTTATTATTATCATTCTAACTCATATTATTAACCATATTATGCAGATATGATCGATAGAACTACAATTACTATACTCATTACTCTTATTATTATCAATCTAACTCATATTATTAGCCATATTATGCTTATATGATCGATAGAACGACAATTACTATACTCACTACTCTTAGTATTATCAATCTAACTCATATTATTAGCCATATTATGCTTATATTATCGATAGAACGACAATTACTATACTTATTACTGTTATTATTATCAATCTAACTCATATTATTAGCCATATTATGCTTATATGATCGATAGAACGACAATTACTATACTTATTACTCTTATTATTATCAATCTAACTCATATTATTAGCCATATTGTGCTTATGTGAGCGATAGAACGACAATTTATATATTTATTACACTCACTATTATCAATCTAACTCATATTATTAACCATATTATGCAGATATGATCGATAGAACGACAATTACTATACTTATTACTCTTATTATTATCAATCTAACTCATATTATTAGCCATATTGTGCTTATATGATCGATAGAACGACAATTACTATACTTATTACTCTTATTATTATAAATCTAACTCATATTATTAGCCATATTATGCTTATATGATCGATAGAACGACAATTACTATACTCACTACCCTTAGTATTATCAATCTAACTCATATTATTAGCCATATTATGCTTATATTATCGATAGAACGATAATTACTATACTTATTACTGTTATTATTATCAATCTAACTCATATTATTAGCCATATTATGCTTATATGAGCGATAGAACGACAATTACTATACTTATTACTCTTATTATTATCAATCTAACTCATATTATTAGACATATTGTGCTTATATGAGCGATAGAACGACAATTACTATATGCATTACACTCATTATTATCAATCTAACTCATATTATTAACCATATTATGCTTATATGATCGATAGAATGAGAATTACTATACTCACTACTCTTAGTATTATCAATCTAACTCATATTATTAGCCATATTATGCTTATATGATCGATAGAACGACAATTACTATACTTATTACTCTTATTATTATCAATCCAACTCATATTATTAGCCATATTATGCTTATATGATCGATAGAACGAGAATTACTATACTCACTACCCTTAGTATTATCAATCTAACTCATATTATTAGCCATATTATGCTTATATGATCGATAGAACGACAAATACTATACTTACTACTCTTATTATTATCAATCTAACTCATACTATTAGCCATATTATGCATATATGATCGATAGAACGACAATTACTATACTCACTACTCTTAGTATTATCAATCTAACTCATATTATTAGCCATATTATGCTTTTATGATCCATAGAACGAGAATTACTATACTCACTACTCTTAGTATTATCAATCTAACTCACATTATTAGCCATATTATGCTTATATGATCGATAGTACGACAATTACTATACTCATTACTCTTATTATTATCAATCTAACTCATATTATTAACCATATTATGCAGATATGATCGATCGAACGACAATTACTATACTTTTTACACTTATTATTATCAATCTAACTCATAGTATTAGCCATATTATGCTTATATGATCGATAGTACGACAATTACTATACTCATTGCTCTTATTATTATCAATCTAACTCATATTATTAACCATATTATGCAATTATGATCGATAGAACGACAATTACTATACTTATTACACTTATTATTATCAATCTAACTCATATTATTAGCCATATTATGCAGATATGATCGATAGAACGACAATTACTATACTCATTACTCTTATTATTATCAATCTAACTCATGCTATTAGCCATATTATGGTTATATGATCGATATAACGACAATTACTATACTAATTACTGTTATTATTATCAATGTAACTCATATTATTGACCATACTATGCAGATATGATCGATAGAACGACAATTACTATACTTATTACTCTTATTATTATGAATCTAACTCATATTATTAGCCACATTATGCTTATATGATCGATAGAACTACAATTACTATACTCATTACTCTTATTATTATCAACCCAACTCATATTATTACCCATATTATGCTGATATGATCGATAGAACTACATTCACTATACTTATTACACTCACTATTATCAATCTAACTCATATTATTAACCATATTATGCAGATGTGATCGATAGAACGACAATTACTATACTTATTACTCTTATTATTATCATTCGAACTCATATTATCAACCATATTATGCAGATATGATCGATAGAACTACAATTACTATACTCATTACTCTTATTATTATCAATCTAACTCATATTATTAGCCATATTATGCTTATATGATCGAAAGAACGACAATTACTATACTCACTACTCTTAGTATTATCAATCTAACTCATATTATTAGCCATATTATGCTTATATTATCGATAGAACGACAATTACTATACTTATTACTGTTATTATTATCAATCTAACTCGTATTATTAGCCATATTATGCTTATATGATCGATAGAACGACAATTACTATACTTATTACTCTTATTATTATGAATCTAACTCATATTATTAGCCACATTATGCTTATATGATCGATAGAACTACAATTACTATACTCATTACTCTTATTATTATCAACCCAACTCATATTATTACCCATATTATGCTGATATGATCGATAGAACTACATTCACTATACTTATTACACTCACTATTATCAATCTAACTCATATTATTAACCATATTATGCAGATATGATCGATAGAACGACAATTACTATACTTATTACTCTTATTATTATCATTCTAACTCATATTATCAACCATATTATGGAGATATGATCGATAGAACTACAATTACTATACTCATTACTCTTATTATTATCAATCTAACTCATATTATTAGCCATATTATGCTTATATGATCGAAAGAACGACAATTACTATACTCACTACTCTTAGTATTATCAATCTAACTCATATTATTAGCCATATTATGCTTATATTATCGATAGAACGACAATTACTATACTTATTACTGTTATTATTATCAATCTAACTCGTATTATTAGCCATATTATGCTTATATGATCGATAGAACGACAATTACTATACTTATTACTCTTATTATTATCAATCTAACTCATATTATTAGCCATATTGTGCTTATATGAGCGATAGAACGACAATTACTATATTTATTACACTCACTATTATCAATCTAACTCATATTATTAACCATATTATGCAGATATGATCGGTAGAACGACAATTACTATACTTATTAATCTTATTATTATCAATCTAACTCATATTATGAGCCATATTGTGCTTATATGATCGATAGAACGACAATTACTATACTTATTACTCTTATTATTATAAATCTAACTCATATTATTAGCCATATTATGCTTATATGATCGATAGAACGACAATTACTATACTTATTACTCTTATTATTATCAATCCAACTCATATTATTACCCGTATTATGCTGATATGATCGATAGAACGACATTCACTATACGTATTACACTCACTATTATCAATCTAACTCATATTATTAACCATATTATGCAGATATGATCGATAGAACGACAATTACTATACTTATTACTCTTATTATTATCATTCTAACTCATATTATTAACCATATTATGCAGATATGATCGATAGAACTACAATTACTATACTCATTACTCTTATTATTATCAATCTAACTCATATTATTAGTCATATTATGCTTATATGATCGATAGAACGACAATTACTATACTTATTACTCTTATTATTATGAATCTAACTCATATTATTAGCCACATTATGCTTATATGATCGATAGAACTACAATTACTATACTCATTACTCTTATTATTATCAATCCAACTCATATTATTACCCATATTATGCTGATATGATCGATAGAACGACATTCACTATACTTATTACACTCACTATTATCAATCTAACTCATATTATTAACCATATTATGCAGATATGATCGATAGAACGACAATTACTATACTTATTACTCTTATTATTATCATTCTAACTCATATTATTAACCATATTATGCAGATATGATCGATAGAACTACAATTACTATACTCATTACTCTTATTATTATCAATCTAACTCATATTATTAGCCATATTATGCTTATATTATCGATAGAACGACAATTACTATACTTATTACTGTCATTATTATCAATCTGACTCATATTATTAGCCATATTATGCTTATATGATCGATAGAACGACAATTACTATACTTATTACTCTTATTATTATCAGACTAACTCATATTATTAGCCATATTGTGCTTATATGAGCGATAGAACGACAATTACTATATTTATTACACTCACTATTATCAATCTAACTCATATTATTAACCATATTATGCAGATATGATCGATAGAACGACAATTACTATACTTATTAATCTTATTATTATCAAACTAACTCATATTATGAGCCATATTGTGCTTATATGATCGATAGAACGACAATTACTATACTTATTACTCTTATTATTATAAATCTAACTCATATTATTAGCCATATTATGCTTATATGATCGATAGAACGACAATTACTATACTCATTACTCTTATTATTATCAATCTAATTCATATTATTAGCCATATTATGCTTATATGATCGATAGAACGACAATTACTATACTTATTACACTTATTATTATCAATCTAACTCATATTATTAGCCATATTATGCTTATATGATCGATAGAACGACCATTACTATACTTATTACTCTTATTATTATCAATCTAACTCATATTATTAGCCATATTGTGATTACATGAGCGATAGAACGACAATTACTATATTTATTACACTCACTATTATCAATCTAACTCATATTACTAACCATATTATGCAGATATGATCGATAGAACGACAATTACTATACTCATTACTCTTATTATTATCAATCTAACTCATGCTATTAGCCACATTATGCTTATATGATCGATAGAACTACAATTACTATACTCATTACTCTTATTATTATCAATCCAACTCATATTATTACCCATATTATGCTGATATGATCGATAGAACGACATTCACTATACTTATTACACTCACTATTATCAATCTAACTCTTATTATTAACCATATTATGCAGATATGATCGATAGAACGACAATTACTATACTTATTACTCTTATTATTATCATTCTAACTCATATTATTAACCATATTATGCAGATATGATCGATAGAACTACAATTACTATACTCATTACTCTTATTATTATCAATCTAACTCATATTATTAGCCATATTATGCTTATATGATCGGTAGAACGACAATTACTATACTCACTACTCTTAGTATTATCAATCTAACTCATATTATTAGCCATATTATGCTTATATTATCGATAGAACGACAATTACTATACTTATTACTGTTATTATTATCAATCTAACTCATATTATTAGCCATATTATGCTTATATGATCGATAGAACGACAATTACTATACTTATTACTCTTATTATTATCAATCTAACTCATATTATTAGCCATATTGTGCTTATGTGAGCGATAGAACGACAATTTATATATTTATTACACTCACTATTATCAATCTAACTCATATTATTAACCATATTATGCAGATATGATCGATAGAACGACAATTACTATACTTATTACTCTTATTATTATCAATCTAACTCATATTATTAGCCATATTGTGCTTATATGATCGATAGAACGACAATTACTATACTCACTACTCTTAGTATTATCAATCTAACTCATATTATTAGCCATATTATGCTTATATTATCGATAGAACGACAATTACTATACTTATTACTGTTATTATTATCAATCTAACTCATATTATTAGCCATATTATGCTTATATGAGCGATAGAACGACAATTACTATACTTATTACTCTTATTATTATCAATCTAACTCATATTATTAGACATATTGTGCTTATATGAGCGATAGAACGACAATTACTATATGCATTACACTCATTATTATCAATCTAACTCATATTATTAACCATATTATGCTTATATGATCGATAGAATGAGAATTACTATACTCACTACTCTTAGTATTATCAATCTAACTCATATTATTAGCCATATTATGCTTATATGATCGATAGAACGACAATTACTATACTTATTACTCTTATTATTATCAATCCAACTCATATTATTAGCCATATTATGCTTATATGATCGATAGAACGAGAATTACTATACTCACTACCCTTAGTATTATCAATCTAACTCATATTATTAGCCATATTATGCTTATATGATCGATAGAACGACAAATACTATACTTACTACTCTTATTATTATCAATCTAACTCATACTATTAGCCATATTATGCATATATGATCGATAGAACGACAATTACTATACTCACTACTCTTAGTATTATCAATCTAACTCATATTATTTGCCATATTATGCTTTTATGATCCATAGAACGAGAATTACTATACTCACTACTCTTAGTATTATCAATCTAACTCACATTATTAGCCATATTATGCTTATATGATCGATAGTACGACAATTACTATACTCATTACTCTTATTATTATCAATCTAACTCATATTATTAACCATATTATGCAGATATGATCGATCGAACGACAATTACTATACTTTTTACACTTATTATTATCAATCTAACTCATAGTATTAGCCATATTATGCTTATATGATCGATAGTACGACAATTACTATACTCATTGCTCTTATTATTATCAATCTAACTCATATTATTAACCATATTATGCAATTATGATCGATAGAACGACAATTACTATACTTATTACACTTATTATTATCAATCTAACTCATATTATTAGCCATATTATGCTTGTATGATCGATAGAACGACAATTACTATACTTATTACTCTTATTATTATCAATCTAACTCATATTATTAGCCATA
This sequence comes from Megachile rotundata, assembly GCF_050947335.1. Classification (NCBI taxonomy): domain Eukaryota; kingdom Metazoa; phylum Arthropoda; class Insecta; order Hymenoptera; family Megachilidae; genus Megachile; species Megachile rotundata. The sequence goes on from NW_027473791.1 coordinate 17,870, forward strand.
TTGTGATTACATGAGCGATAGAACGACAATTACTATATTTATTACACTCACTATTATCAATCTAACTCATATTATTAACCATATTATGCAGATATGATCGATAGAACGACAATTACTATACTCATTACTCTTATTATTATCAATCTAACTCATATTATTCGCCATATTATGGTTAAATGATCGATAGAACGACAATTACTATACTTATTACTCTTATTATTATCATTCTAACTCGTATTATTAGCCATATTATGCTTATATGATCGATAGAACGACAAATACTATACTTACTACTCTTATTATTATCAATCTAACTCATACTATTAGCCATATTATGCTTATATGATCGATAGAACGACAATTACTATACTCACTACTCTTAGTATTATCAATCTAACTCATATTATTAGCCATATTATGCTTTTATGATCGATAGAAGGAGAATTACTATACTTATTACACTTATTATTATCAATCTAACTCATATTATTAGCCATATTATGCTTGTATGATCGATAGAACGACAATTACTATACTTATTACTCTTATTATTATCAATCTAACTCATATTATTAGCCATATTCTGCTTATATGATCGATAGAACGATTATTACTATACTTATTACTCTTATTATTATCAATCTAACTCATATTATTAGCCATATTGTGCTTATATGAGCGATAGAACGACAATTACTATATTTATTGCACTCACTATTATCAATCTAACTCACATTATTAGCCATATTATGCTTATATGATCGATGGTACGACAATTACTATACTCATTACTCTTATTATTATCAATCTAACTCATATTATTAACCATATTATGCAGATATGATCGATCGAACGACAATTACTATACTTTTTACACTTATTATTATCAATCTAACTCATAGTATTAGCCATATTATGCTTATATGATCGATAGTACGACAATTACTATACTCATTGCTCTTATTATTATCAATCTAACTCATATTATTAACCATATTATACAATTATGATCGATAGAACGACAATTACTATACTTATTACACTTATTATTATCAATCTAACTCATATTATTAGCCATATTATGCTTGTATGATCGATAGAACGACAATTACTATACTTATTACTCTTATTATTATCAATCTAACTCATATTATTAGCCATATTGTGATTACATGAGCGATAGAACGACAATTACTATATTTATTACACTCACTATTATCAATCTAACTCATATTATTAACCATATTATGCAGATATGATCGATAGAACGACAATTACTATACTCATTACTCTTATTATTATCAATCTAACTCATATTATTAGCCATATTATGGTTAAATGATCGATAGAACGACAATTACTATACTCACTACTCTTAGTATTATCAATCTAACTCATATTATTAGCCATATTATGCTTTTATGATCGATAGAACGAGAATTACAATACTCACTACTCTTAGTATTATCAATCTAACTCATATTATTAGCCATATTATGCTTATATGATCGATAGAACGACAATTACTATACTTATTACTCTTATTATCATCAATCCAACTCATATTAAAAGCCATATTATGCTTATATTATCGATAGAACGACAATTACTATACTTATTACTCTTATTATTATCAATCTAACTCATATTATTAGCCATATTATGGTTTAATGATCGATAGAACGACAATTACTATACTTATTACTCTTATTATTATCAATCTAACTCATATTATTCGCCATATTATGGTTAAATGATCGATAGAACGACAAATACTATACTTACTACTCTTATTATTATCAATCTAACTCATATTATTAGCCATATTATGCTTATATGATCGATGGAACGACAATTACTATACTCACTACTCTTAGTATTATCAATCTAACTCATATTATTAGCCATATTATGCTTTTATGATCGATAGAACGAGAATTACTATACTCACTACTCTTAGTATTATCAATCTGACTCATATTATTAGCCATATTATGCTTATATGATCGATAGAACGACAATTACTATACTTATTACTCTTATTATTATCAATCTAACTCATATTATTAGCCATATTGTGCTTATATGAGCGATAGAACGACAATTACTATATTTATTACACTCACTATTATCAATCTAACTCATATTATTAACCATATTATGCAGATATGATCGATAGAACGACAATTACTATACTTATTACTCTTATTATTATCATTCTAACTCATATTATCAACCATATTATGCAGATATGATCGATAGAACTACAATTACTATACTCATTACTCTTATTATTATCAATCTAACTCATATTATTAGCCATATTATGCTTATATGATCGATAGAACGACAATTACTATACTCACTACTCTTAGTATTATCAATCTAACACATATTATTAGCCATATTATGCTTATATTATCGATAGAACGACAATTACTATACTTATTACTGTTATTATTATCAATCTAACTCATATTATTAGCCATATTTTGCTTATATGAGCGATAGAACGACAATTACTATATCTATTACACTCACTATTATCAATCTAACTCATATTATTAGCCATATTATGCTTATATGATCGATGGAACGACAATTACTATACTCACTACTCTTAGTATTATCAATCTAACTCATATTATTAGCCATATTATGCTTTTATGATCGATAGAACGAGAATTACTATACTCACTACTCTTAGTATTATCAATCTGACTCATATTATTAGCCATATTATGCTTATATGATCGATAGAACGACAATTACTATACTTATTACTCTTATTATTATCAATCTAACTCATATTATTAGCCATATTGTGCTTATATGAGCGATAGAACGACAATTACTATATTTATTACACTCACTATTATCAATCTAACTCATATTATTAACCATATTATGCAGATATGATCGATAGAACGACAATTACTATACTTATTACTCTTATTATTATCATTCTAACTCATATTATCAACCATATTATGCAGATATGATCGATAGAACTACAATTACTATACTCATTACTCTTATTATTATCAATCTAACTCATATTATTAGCCATATTATGCTTATATGATCGATAGAACGACAATTACTATACTCACTACTCTTAGTATTATCAATCTAACACATATTATTAGCCATATTATGCTTATATTATCGATAGAACGACAATTACTATACTTATTACTGTTATTATTATCAATCTAACTCATATTATTAGCCATATTGTGCTTATATGAGCGATAGAACGACAATTACTATATCTATTACACTCACTATTATCAATCTAACTCATATTATTAACCATATTATGCTTATATGATCGATAGAATGAGAATTACTATACTCACTACTCTTAGTATTATCAATCTAACTCGTATTATTAGCCATATTATGCTTATATGATCGATAGAACGACAAATACTATACTTACTGCTCTTATTATTATCAATCTAACTCATATTATTAGCCATATTATGCTTATATGATCGATAGAACGACAATTACTATACTCACTACTCTTAGTATTATCAATCTAACTCATATTATTAGCCATATTATGCTTTTATGATCGATAGAACGAGAATTACTATACTCACTACTCTTAGTATTATCAATCTAACTCATATTATTAGCCATATTATGCTTATATGATCGATAGAACGACAATTACTATACTTATTACTGTTATTATTATCAATCTAACTCATATTATTAGCCATATTGTGCTTATATGATCGATAGAACGACAATTACTATACTTATTACTCTTATTATTATCAATCTAACTCATATTATTAGCCATATTGTGCTTATATGAGCGATAGAAGGACAATTACTATATTTATTACACTCACTATTATGAATCTAAATCATATAATAAACCATATTATGCAGATATGATCGATAGACCGACAATTACTATACTTATTACACTTATTATTATCAATCTAACTCATATTTTTAGCCATATTCTGCTTATATGATCGATAGAACGACTATTACTATACTTATTACTCTTATTATTATCAATCTAACTCATATTATTAGCCATATTGTGCTTATATGAGCGATAGAACGACAATTACTATATTTATTGCACTCACTATTATCAATCTAACTCACATTATTAGCCATATTATGCTTGTATGATCGATAGTACGACAATTACTATACTCATTACTCTTATTATTATCAATCTAACTCATATTATTAACCATATTATGCAGATATGATCGATCGAACGACAATTACTATACTATTTACACTTATTATTAACAATCTAACTCATAGTATTAGCCATATTATGCTTATATGATCGATAGTACGACAATTACTATACTCATTGCTCTTATTATTATCAATCTAACTCATATTATTAACCATATTATGCAATTATGATCGATAGAACGACAATTACTATACTTATTACACTTATTATTATCAATCTAACTCATATTATTAGCCATATTATGCTTGTATGATCGATAGAACGACAATTACTATACTTATTACTCTTATTATTATCTATCTAACTCATATTATTAGCCATATTGTGATTACATGAGCGATAGAACTACAATTACTATATTTATTACACTCACTATTATCAATCTAACTCATATTATTAACCATATTATGCAGATATGATCGACAGAACGACAATTACTATACTCATTACTCTTATTATTATCAATCTAACTCATATTATTCGCCATATTATGGTTAAATGATCGATAGAACGACAATTACTATACTTATTACTCTTATTATTATCATTCTAACTCATATTATTAACCATATTATGCAGATATGATCGATAGAACTACAATTACTATACTCATTACTCTTATTATTATCAATCTAACTCATATTATTAGCCATATTATGCTCATATGATCGATAGAACGACAATTACTATACTCACTACCCTTAGTATTATCAATCTAACTCATATTATTAGCCATATTATGCTTATATTATCGATAGAACGATAATTACTATACTTATTACTGCTATTATTATCAATCTAACTCATATTATTAGCCATATTATGCTTATATGATCGATAGAACGACAATTACTATACTTATTACTCTTATTATTATCAATCTAACTCATATTATTAGCCATATTGTGCTTATATGAGCGATAGAACGACAATTACTATATGTATTACACTCACTATTATCAATCTAACTCATATTATTAACCATATTATGCTTATATGATCGATAGAATGAGAATTACTATACTCACTACTCTTAGTATTATCAATCTAACTCATATTATTAGCCATATTATGCTTATATGATCGATAGAACGACATTTACTATACTTATTACTCTTATTATTATCAATCCAACTCATATTATTAGCCATATTATGCTTATATGATCGATAGAACGAGAATTACTATACTCACTACCCTTAGTATTATCAATCTAACTCATATTATTAGCCATATTATGCTTATATTATCGATAGAACGACAATTACTATACTTATTACTCTTATTATTATCAACCCAACTCATATTATTAGCCATATTATGGTTAAATGATCGATAGAACGACAATTACTATACTTATTACTCTTATTATTATCAATCTAACTCGTATTATTAGCCATATTATGCTTATATGATCGATAGAACGACAAATACTATACTTACTACTCTTATTATTATCAATCTAACTCATATTATTAGCCATATTCTGCTTATATGATCGATAGAACGACAATTACTATACTTATTACTCTTATTATTATCAATCTAACTCATATTATTAGCCATATTGTGCTTATATGAGCGATAGAACGACAATTACTATATGTATTACACTCACTATTATCAATCTAACTCATATTATTAACCATATTATGCTTATATGATCGATAGAACGAGAATTACTATACTCACTACTCTTAGTATTATCAATCTAACTCATATTATTAGCCATATTCTGCTTATATGATCGATAGAACGACTATTACTATACTTATTACTCTTATTATTATCAATCTAACTCATATTATTAGCCATATTGTGCTTATATGAGCGATAGAACGACAATTACTATATTTATTGCACTCACTATTATCAATCTAACTCATATTATTAGCCATATTGTGCTTATATGATCGATAGAACGACAATTACTATACTTATTACTCTTATTATTATAAATCTAACTCATATTATTAGCCATATTATGCTTATATGATCGATAGAACGACAATTACTATACTCACTACTCTTAGTATTATCAATCTAACTCATATTATTAGCCATATTATGCTTATATGATCGATAGAACGACAATTACTATACTTATTACACTTATTATTATCAATCTAACTCATATTATTAGCCATATTATGCTTATATGATCGATAGAACGACAATTACTATACTTATTACTCTTATTATTATCAATCTAACTCATATTATTAGCCATATTGTGATTACATGAGCGATAGAATGACAATTATTATATTTATTACACTCACTATTATCAATCTAACTCATATTATTAACCATATTATGCAGATATGATCGATAGAACTACAATTACTATACTCATTACTCTTATTATTATCAATCTAACTCATATTATTAGCCATATTATGCTTATATGATCGATAGAACGACAATTACTATACTTATTACACTTATTATTATCAATCTAACTCATATTATTAGCCATATTATGCTTATATGATCGATAGAACGACAATTACTATACTTATTACTCTTCTTATTATCAATCTAACTCATATTATTAGCCATATTGTGCTTATATGAGCGATAGAACGACAATTACTATATTTATTGCACTCACTATTATCAATCTAACTCATATTATTAGCCATATTGTGCTAATATGAGCGATAGAACGACAATTACTATATTTATTACACTCACTATTATCAATCTAACTCATATTATTAACCATATTATGCAGATATGATCGATAGAACGACAATTACTATACTCATTACTCTTATTATTATCAATCCAACTCATGCTATTAGCCATATTATGGTTATATGATCGATATAACGACAATTACTATACTTATTACTCTTATTATTATCAATCTAACTCATATTGTTAACCATATTATGCAGATATGATCGATAGAACGACAATTACTATACTTATTACTCTTATTATTATGAATCTTACTCATATTATTAGCCATATTATGCTTCAATGATCGATAGAACTACAATTACTATACTCATTACTCTTATTATTATCAATCTAACTCATATTATTAGCCATATTATGCTTATATGATCGATAGAACGAGAATTACTGTACTCACTACTCTTAGTATTATCAATCTAACTCATATTATTAGCCATATTATGCTTATATGATCGAGAGAACGACAATTACTATACTCACTACTCTTAGTATTATCAATCTAACTCATATTATTAGCCATATTATGCTTATATTATCGATAGAACGACAATTACTATACTTATTACACTCACTATTATCAATCTAACTCATATTATTAACCATATTATGCAGATATGATCGATAGAACGACAATTACTATACTCATTACTCATATTATTATCAATCTAACCCATTCTATTAGCCATATTATGGTTATATGATCGATATAACGACAATTACTATACTTATTACTCTTATTATTATCAATCTAACTCATATTATTAACCATATTATGCAGATATGATCGATAGAACGACAATTACTATACTTATTACTCTTATTATTATCAATCTAACTCATATTATTAGCCATATTGTGCTTATATGATCGATAGAACGACAATTACTATACTTATTACTCTTATTATTATAAATCTAACTCATATTATTAGCCATATTATGCTTATATGATCGATAGAACGACAATTAGTATACTCATTACTCTTATTATTATCAATCTAACTCATATTATTAGCCATATTATGCTTATATGATCGATAGAACGACTATTACTATACTTATTACTCTTATTATTATCTATCTAACTCATATTATTAGCCATATTGTGCTTATATGAGCGATAGAACGACAATTACTATATTTATTGCACTCACTATTATCAATCTAACTCACATTATTAGCCATATTATGCTTATATGATCGATAGTACGACAATTACTATACTCATTACTCTTATTATTATCAATCTAACTCATATTATTAGCCATATTATGCTTATATGATCGATAGAACGACAATTACTATACTCACTACTCTTAGTATTATCAATCTAACTCATATTACGAGCCATATTATGCTTATATTATCGATAGAACGATAATTACTATACTTATTACTGTTATTATTATCAATCTAACTCATATTATTAGCCATATTATGCTTATATGATCGATAGAACGACAATTACTATACTTATTACTCTTATTATTATCAATCTGACTCATATTATTAGCCATATTATGCTTATATGATCGATAGAACGAGAATTACTATACTCACTACCCTTAGTATTATCAATCTAACTCATATTATTAGCCATATTATGCTTATATTATCGATAGAACGACAATTACTATACTTACTACTCTTATTATTATCAATCTAACTCATATTATTAGCCACATTGTGCTTATATGAGCGATAGAACGACAATTACTATACTCATTACTCTTATTATTATCAATCCAACTCATATTATTACCCATATTATGCTGATATGATCGATAGAACGACATTCACTATACTTATTACACTCACTGTTATCAATCTAACTCATATTATTAACCATATTATGCAGATATGATCGATAGAACGACAATTACTATACTTATTACTCTTATTATTATCATTCTAACTCATATTATTAACCATATTATGCAGATATGATCGATAGAACTACAATTACTATACTCATTACTCTTATTATTATCAATCTAACTCATATTATTAACCATATTATGCAGATATGATCGATAGAACGACAATTACAATACTTATTACTCTTATTATTATCATTCTAACTCATATTATTAACCATATTATGCAGATATGATCGATAGAACTACAATTACTATACTCATTACTCTTATTATTATCAATCTAACTCATATTATTAGCCATATTATGCTCATATGATCGATAGAACGACAATTACTATACTCACTATCCTTAGTATTATCAATCTAACTCATATTATTAGCCATATTATGCTTATATTATCGATAGAACGATAATTACTATACTTATTACTGTTATTATTATCAATCTAACTCATATTATTAGCCATATTATGCTTATATGATCGATAGAACGAGAATTACTATACTCACTACCCTTAGTATTATCAATCTAACTCATATTATTAGCCATATTATGCTTATATGATCGATAGAACGACAATTACTATACTTATTACACTTATTATTATCAATCTAACTCATATTATTAGCCATATTATGCTTATATGATCGATAGAACGACAATTACTATACTTATTACTCTTGTTATTATCAATCTAACTCATATTATTAGCCATATTGTGATTACATGAGCGATAGAGCGACAATTACTATATTTATTACACTCACTATTATCAATCTAACTCATATTATTAACCATATTATGCAGATATGATCGATAGAACGACAATTACTATACTCATTACTCTTATTATTATCAATCTAACTCATGCTATTAGCCATATTATGCTTATATGATCGATAGAACTACAATTACTATACTCATTACTCTTATTATTATCAATCCAACTCATATTATTACCCATATTATGCTGATATGATCGATAGAACGACATTCACTATACTTATTACACTCACTATTATCAATCTAACTCATATTATTAACCATATTATGCAGATATGATCGATAGAACTACAATTACTATACTCATTACTCTTATTATTATCAATCTAACTCATATTATTAGCCATATTATGCTTCAATGATCGATAGAACTACAATTACTATACTCATTACTCTTATTATTATCAATCTAACTCATATTATTAGCCATATTATGCTTATATTATCGATAGAACGACAATTACTATACTTATTACTGTTACTATTATCAATCTAACTCATATTATTAACCATTGCATGCTTATACGATCGATAGAACGACAATTACTATAGTTACTACTCTTATTATTATCAATCTAACTGATATTATTAGCCATATTGTGCTTATATGATCGATAGAACGACAATTACTATACTTATTACTCTTATTATTATAAATCTAACTCATATTATTAGCCATATTATGCTTATATGATCGATAGAACGACAATTACTATACTTATTACACTTATTATTATCAATCTAACTCATATTATTAACCATATTATGCAGATATGATCGATTGAACGACAATTACTATACTTATTACTCTTATTATTATGAATCTAACTCATATTATTAGCCAGATTATGCTTATATGATCGATAGAACTACAATTACTATACTCATTACTCTTATTATTATCAATCCAACTCATATTATTACCCATATTATGCTGATATGATCGATAGAACGACATTCACTATACTCATTACACTCACTATTATCAATCTAACTCATATTATTAACCATATTATGCAGATATGATCGATAGAACGACAATTACTATACTTATTACTCTTATTATTATCATTCTAACTCATATTATTAACCATATTATGCAGATATGATGGATAGAACTACAATTACTATACTCATTACTCTTATTATTATCAATCTAACTCATATTATTAACCATTGCATGCTTATACGACCGATAGAACGACAATTACTATAGTTACTACTCTTATTATTATCAATCTAACTGATATTATTAGCCATATTGTGCTTATATGATCGATAGAACGACAATTACTATACTTATTACTCTTATTATTATAAATCTAACTCATATTATTAGCCATATTATGCTTATATGATCGATAGAACGACAATTACTATACTTATTACACTTATTATTATCAATCTAACTCATATTATTAACCATATTATGCAGATATGATCGATTGAACGACAATTACTATACTCATTACTCTCATTATTATCAATCTAACTCATGCTATTAGCCATATTATGGTTATATGATCGATATAACGACAATTACTATACTAATTACTGTTATTATTATGAATCTAACTCATATTATTAGCCAGATTATGCTTATATGATCGATAGAACTACAATTACTATACTCATTACTCTTATTATTATCAATCCAACTCATATTATTACCCATATTATGCTGATATGATCGATAGAACGACATTCACTATACTTATTACACTCACTATTATCAATCTAACTCATATTATTAACCATATTATGCAGATATGATCGATCGAACGACAATTACTATACCTTTACACTTATTATTATCAATCTAACTCATAGTATTAGCCATATTATGCTTATATGATCGATAGTACGACAATTACTATACTCATTGCTCTTATTATTATCAATCTAACTCATATTATTAACCATATTATGCAATTATGATCGATAGAACGACAATTACTATACTTATTACACTTATTATTATCAATCTAACTCATATTATTAGCCATATTATGCTTGTATGATCGATAGAACGACAATTACTATACTTATTACTCTTATTATTATCAATCTAACTCATATTATTAGCCATATTGTGATTACATGAGCGATAGAACGACAATTACTATATTTATTACACTCACTATTATCAATCTAACTCATATTATTAACCATATTATGCAGATATGATCGATAGAACGACAATTACTATACTCATTACTCTTATTATTATCAATCTAACTCATATTATTCGCCATATTATGGTTAAATGATCGATAGAACGACAATTACTATACTTATTACTCTTATTATTATCATTCTAACTCATATTATTAACCATATTATGCAGATATGATCGATAGAACTACAATTACTATACTCATTACTCTTATTATTATCAATCTAACTCATATTATTAGCCATATTATGCTCATATGATCGATAGAACGACAATTACTATACTCACTACCCTTAGTATTATCAATCTAACTCATATTATTAGCCATATTATGCTTATATGATCGATAGAACGACAATTACTATACTTATTACTCTTATTATTATCAATCCAACTCATATTATTAGCCATATTATGCTTATATGATCGATAGAACGAGAATTACTATACTCACTACCCTTAGTATTATCAATCTAACTCATATTATTAGCCATATTATGCTTATATTATCGATAGAACGACAATTACTATACTTATTACTCTTATTATAATCAATCTAACTCATATTATTAGCCATATTGTGCTTATATGAGCGATAGAACGGCAATTACTATATTTATTACACTCACTATTATCAATCTAACTCATATAATTAACCATATTATGCAGATATGATCGATAGACCGACAATTACTATACTTATTACACTTATTATTATCAATCTAACTCATATTATTAGCCATATTGTGCTTATATGAGCGATAGAACGACAATTACTATATTTATTACACTCACTATTATCAATCTAACTCATATAATTAACCATATTATGCAGATATGATCGATAGACCGACAATTACTATACATATTACACTTATTATTATCAATCTAACTCATATTATTACCCATATTATGCTGATATGATCGATAGAACGACATTCACTATACTTATTACACTCACTATTATCAATCTAACTCATATTATTAACCATATTATGCAGATATGATCGATTGAACGACAATTACTATACTCATTACTCTCATTATTATCAATCTAACTCATGCTATTAGCCATATTATGGTTATATGATCGATATAACGACAATTACTATACTAATTACTGTTATTATTATCAATCTAACTCATATTATTAACCATATTATGCAGATATGATCGATAGAACGACAATTACTATACTTATTACTCTTATTATTATGAATCTAACTCATATTATTAGCCAGATTATGCTTATATGGTCGATAGAACTACAATTACTATACTCATTACTCTTATTATTATCAATCCAACTCATATTATTACCCATATTATGCTGATATGATCGATAGAACGACATTCACTATACTTATTACACTCACTATTATCAATCTAACTCATATTATTAACCATATTATGCAGATATGATCGATAGAACGACAATTACTATACTTATTACTCTTATTATTATCATTCTAACTCATATTATTAACCATATTATGCAGATATGATCGATAGAACTACAATTACTATACTCATTACTCTTATTATTATCAATCTAACTCATATTATTAACCATATTATGCAGATATGATCGATAGAACGACAATTACAATACTTATTACTCTTATTATTATCATTCTAACTCATATTATTAACCATATTATGCAGATATGATCGATAGAACTACAATTACTATACTCATTACTCTTATTATTATCAATCTAACTCATATTATTAGCCATATTATGCTCATATGATCGATAGAACGACAATTACTATACTCACTACCCTTAGTATTATCAATCTAACTCATATTATTAGCCATATTCTGCTTATATGATCGATAGAACGACTATTACTATACTTATTACTCTTATTATTATCAATCTAACTCATATTATTAGCCATATTGTGCTTATATGAGCGATAGAACGACAATTACTATATTTATTGCACTCACTATTATCAATCTAACTCACATTATTAGCCATATTATGCTTATATGATCGATAGTACGACAATTACTATACTTATTACTCTTATTATTATCATTCTAACTCATATTATTAACCATATTATGCAGATATGATCGATAGAACTACAATTACTATACTCATTACTCTTATTATTATCAATCTAACTCATATTATTAACCATATTATGCAGATATGATCGATAGAACGACAATTACAATACTTATTACTCTTATTATTATCATTCTAACTCATATTATTAACCATATTATGCAGATATGATCGATAGAACTACAATTACTATACTCATTACTCTTATTATTATCAATCTAACTCATATTATTAGCCATATTATGCTCATATGATCGATAGAACGACAATTACTATACTCACTACCCTTAGTATTATCAATCTAACTCATATTATTAGCCATATTCTGCTTATATGATCGATAGAACGACTATTACTATACTTATTACTCTTATTATTATCAATCTAACTCATATTATTAGCCATATTGTGCTTATATGAGCGATAGAACGACAATTACTATATTTATTGCACTCACTATTATCAATCTAACTCACATTATTAGCCATATTATGCTTATATGATCGATAGTACGACAATTACTATACTCATTACTCTTATTATTATCAATCTAACTCATATTATTAACCATATTATGCAGATATGATCGATCGAACGACAATTACTATACCTTTACACTTATTATTATCAATCTAACTCATAGTATTAGCCATATTATGCTTATATGATCGATAGTACGACAATTACTATACTCATTGCTCTTATTATTATCAATCTAACTCATATTATTAACCATATTATGCAATTATGATCGATAGAACGACAATTACTATACTTATTACACTTATTATTATCAATCTAACTCATATTATTAGCCATATTATGCTTGTATGATCGATAGAACGACAATTACTATACTTATTACTCTTATTATTATCAATTAACTCATATTATTAGCCATATTGTGATTACATGAGCGATAGAACGACATTTACTATATTTATTACACTCACTATTATCAATCTAACTCATATTATTAACCATATTATGCAGATATGATCGATAGAACGACAATTACTATACTCATTACTCTTATTATTATCAATCTAACTCATATTATTCGCCATATTATGGTTAAATGATCGATAGAACGACAATTACTATACTTATTACTCTTATTATTATCATTCTAACTCATATTATTAACCATATTATGCAGATATGATCGATAGAACTACAATTACTATACTCATTACTCTTATCATTATCAATCTAACTCATATTATTAGCCATATTATGCTCATATGATCGATAGAACGACAATTACTATACTCACTACCCTTAGTATTATCAATCTAACTCATATTATTAGCCATATTATGCTTATATGATCGATAGAACGACAATTACTATACTTATTACTCTTATTATTATCAATCCAACTCATATTATTAGCCATATTATGCTTATATGATCGATAGAACGAGAATTACTATACTCACTACCCTTAGTATTATCAATCTAACTCATATTATTAGCCATATTATGCTTATATTATCGATAGAACGACAATTACTATACTTATTACTCTTATTATAATCAATCTAACTCATATTATTATCCATATTGTGCTTATATGAGCGATAGAACGGCAATTACTATATTTATTACACTCACTATTATCAATCTAACTCATATAATTAACCATATTATGCAGATATGATCGATAGACCGACAATTACTATACTTATTACACTTATTATTATCAATCTAACTCATATTATTAGCCATATTGTGCTTATATGAGCGATAGAACGACAATTACTATATTTATTACACTCACTATTATCAATCTAACTCATATAATTAACCATATTATGCAGATATGATCGATAGACCGACAATTACTATACATATTACACTTATTATTATCAATCTAACTCATATTATTACCCATATTATGCTGATATGATCGATAGAACGACATTCACTATACTTATTACACTCACTATTATCAATCTAACTCATATTATTAACCATATTATGCAGATATGATCGATTGAACGACAATTACTATACTCATTACTCTCATTATTATCAATCTAACTCATGCTATTAGCCATATTATGGTTATATGATCGATATAACGACAATTACTATACTAATTACTGTTATTATTATCAATCTAACTCATATTATTAACCATATTATGCAGATATGATCGATAGAACGACAATTACTATACTTATTACTCTTATTATTATGAATCTAACTCATATTATTAGCCAGATTATGCTTATATGATCGATAGAACTACAATTACTATACTCATTACTCTTATTATTATCAATCTAACTCATATTATTAACCATATTATGCAGATATGATCGATAGAACGACAATTACAATACTTATTACTCTTATTATTATCATTCTAACTCATATTATTAACCATATTATGCAGATATGATCGATAGAACTACAATTACTATACTCATTACTCTTATTATTATCAATCTAACTCATATTATTAGCCATATTATGCTCATATGATCGATAGAACGACAATTACTATACTCACTACCCTTAGTATTATCAATCTAACTCATATTATTAGCCATATTATGCTTATATTATCGATAGAACGATAATTACTATACTTATTACTGTTATTATTATCAATCTAACTCATATTATTAGCCATATTATGCTTATATGATCGATAGAACGAGAATTACTATACTCACTACCCTTAGTATTATCAATCTAACTCATATTATTAACCATATTATGCTTATATGATCGATAGAATGAGAATTACTATACTCACTACTCTTAGTATTATCAATCTAACTCATATTATTAGCCATATTGTGCTTATATGATCGATAGAACGACAATTACTATACTTATTACTCTTATTATTATAAATCTAACTCATATTATTAGCCATATTAGGCTTATATGATCGATAGAACGACAATTACTATACTTATTACTATTATTATTATGAATCAAACTCATATTATTAGCCACATTATGCTTATATGATCGATAGAACGACAATTACTATACTTATTACTCTTATTATTATCAATCTAACTCATATTATTAGCCATATTGTGCTTATATGAGCGATAGAACGACAATTACTATATTTATTACACTCACTATTATCAATCTAACTCATATTATTAACCATATTATGCAGATATGATCGATAGAACGACAATTACTATACTTATTACTCTTATTATTATCAATCTAACTCATATTATTAGCCATATTGTGCTTATATGAGCGATAGAACGACAATTACTATATTTATTACACTCACTATTATCAATCTAACTCATATAATTAACCATATTATGCAGATATGATCGATAGACAGACAATTACTATACTTATTACACTTATTATTATCAATCTAACTCATATTATTAGCCATATTCTGCTTATATGATCGATAGAACGACTATTACTATACTTATTACTCTTATTATTATCAATCTAACTCATATTATTAGCCATATTGTGCTTATATGAGCGATAGAACGACAATTACTATATTTATTGCACTCACTATTATCAATCTAACTCACATTATTAGCCATATTATGCTTATATGATCGATAGTACGACAATTACTATACTCATTACTCTTATTATTATCAATCTAACTCATATTATTAACCATATTATGCAGATATGATCGATCGAACGACAATTACTATACTTTGTACACTTATTATTATCAATCTAACTCATAGTATTAGCCATATTATGCTCATATGATCGATAGAACGACAATTACTATACTCACTACCCTTAGTATTATCAATCTAACTCATATTATTAGCCATATTATGCTTATATTATCGATAGAACGATAATTACTATACTTATTACTGTTATTATTATCAATCTAACTCATATTATTAGCCATATTATGCTTATATGATCGATAGAACGAGAATTACTATACTCACTACCCTTAGTATTATCAATCCAACTCATATTATTAACCATATTATGCTTATATGATCGATAGAATGAGAATTACTATACTCACTACTCTTAGTATTATCAATCTAACTCATATTATTAGCCATATTGTGCTTATATGATCGATAGAACGACAATTACTATACTTATTACTCTTATTATTATAAATCTAACTCATATTATTAGCCATATTAGGCTTATATGATCGATAGAACGACAATTACTATACTTATTACTGTTATTATTATGAATCAAACTCATATTATTAGCCACATTATGCTTATATGATCGATAGAACGACAATTACTATACTTATTACTCTTATTATTATCAATCTAACTCATATTATTAGCCATATTGTGCTTATATGAGCGATAGAACGACAATTACTATATTTATTACACTCACTATTATCAATCTAACTCATATTATTAACCATATTATGCAGATATGATCGATAGAACGACAATTACTATACTTATTACTCTTATTATTATCAATCTAACTCATATTATTAGCCATATTGTGCTTATATGAGCGATAGAACGACAATTACTATATTTATTACACTCACTATTATCAATCTATCTCACATTATTAGCCATATTATGCTCATATGATCGATAGTACGACAATTACTATACTCATTACTCTTATTATTATCAATCTACCTCATATTATTAACCATATTATGCAGATATGATCGATCGAACGACAATTACTATACTTTGTACACTTATTATTATCAATCTAACTCATAGTATTAGCCATATTATGCTTATATGATCGATAGTACGACAATTACTATACTCATTGCTCTTATTATTATCAATCTAACTCATATTATTAACCATATTATGCAATTATGATCGATAGAACGACAATTACTATACTTATTACACTTATTATTATCAATCTAACTCATATTATTAGCCATATTATGCTTGTATGATCGATAGAACGACAATTACTATACTTATTACTCTTATTATTATCAATTAACTCATATTATTAGCCATATTGTGATTACATGAGCGATAGAACGACATTTACTATATTTATTACACTCACTATTATCAATCTAACTCATATTATTAACCATATTATGCAGATATGATCGATAGAACGACAATTACTATACTCATTACTCTTATTATTATCAATCTAACTCATATTATTCGCCATATTATGGTTAAATGATCGATAGAACGACAATTACTATACTTATTACTCTTATTATTATCATTCTAACTCATATTATTAACCATATTATGCAGACATGATCGATAGAACTACAATTACTATACTCATTACTCTTATCATTATCAATCTAACTCATATTATTAGCCATATTATGCTCATATGATCGATAGAACGACAATTACTATACTCACTACCCTTAGTATTATCAATCTAACTCATATTATTAGCCATATTATGCTTATATGATCGATAGAACGACAATTACTATACTTATTACTCTTATTGTTATCAATCCAACTCATATTATTAGCCATATTATGCTTATATGATCGATAGAACGAGAATTACTATACTCACTACCCTTAGTATTATCAATCTAACTCATATTATTAGCCATATTATGCTTATATTATCGATAGAACGACAATTACTATACTTATTACTCTTATTATAATCAATCTAACTCATATTATTATCCATATTGTGCTTATATGAGCGATAGAACGGCAATTACTATATTTATTACACTCACTATTATCAATCTAACTCATATAATTAACCATATTATGCAGATATGATCGATAGACCGACAATTACTATACTTATTACACTTATTATTATCAATCTAACTCATATTATTAGCCATATTGTGCTTATATGAGCGATAGAACGACAATTACTATATTTATTACACTCACTATTATCAATCTAACTCATATAATTAACCATATTATGCAGATATGATCGATAGACCGACAATTACTATACATATTACACTTATTATTATCAATCTAACTCATATTATTACCCATATTATGCTGATATGATCGATAGAACGACATTCACTATACTTATTACACTCACTATTATCAATCTAACTCATATTATTAACCATATTATGCAGATATGATCGATTGAACGACAATTACTATACTCATTACTCTCATTATTATCAATCTAACTCATGCTATTAGCCATATTATGGTTATATGATCGATATAACGACAATTACTATACTAATTACTGTTATTATTATCAATCTAACTCATATTATTAACCATATTATGCAGATATGATCGATAGAACGACAATTACTATACTTATTACTCTTATTATTATGAATCTAACTCATATTATTAGCCAGATTATGCTTATATGATCGATAGAACTACAATTACTATACTCATTACTCTTATTATTATCAATCTAACTCATATTATTAACCATATTATGCAGATATGATCGATAGAACGACAATTACAATACTTATTACTCTTATTATTATCATTCTAACTCATATTATTAACCATATTATGCAGATATGATCGATAGAACTACAATTACTATACTCATTACTCTTATTATTATCAATCTAACTCATATTATTAGCCATATTATGCTCATATGATCGATAGAACGACAATTACTATACTCACTACCCTTAGTATTATCAATCTAACTCATATTATTAGCCATATTATGCTTATATTATCGATAGAACGATAATTACTATACTTATTACTGTTATTATTATCAATCTAACTCATATTATTAGCCATATTATGCTTATATGATCGATAGAACGAGAATTACTATACTCACTACCCTTAGTATTATCAATCTAACTCATATTATTAACCATATTATGCTTATATGATCGATAGAATGAGAATTACTATACTCACTACTCTTAGTATTATCAATCTAACTCATATTATTAGCCATATTGTGCTTATATGATCGATAGAACGACAATTACTATACTTATTACTCTTATTATTATAAATCTAACTCATATTATTAGCCGTATTAGGCTTATATGATCGATAGAACGACAATTACTATACTTATTACTATTATTATTATGAATCAAACTCATATTATTAGCCACATTATGCTTATATGATCGATAGAACGACAATTACTATACTTATTACTCTTATTATTATCAATCTAACTCATATTATTAGCCATATTGTGCTTATATGAGCGATAGAACGACAATTACTATATTTATTACACTCACTATTATCAATCTAACTCATATTATTAACCATATTATGCAGATATGATCGATAGAACGACAATTACTATACTTATTACTCTTATTATTATCAATCTAACTCATATTATTAGCCATATTGTGCTTATATGAGCGATAGAACGACAATTACTATATTTATTACACTCACTATTATCAATCTAACTCATATAATTAACCATATTATGCAGATATGATCGATAGACAGACAATTACTATACTTATTACACTTATTATTATCAATCTAACTCATATTATTAGCCATATTCTGCTTATATGATCGATAGAACGACTATTACTATACTTATTACTCTTATTATTATCAATCTAACTCATATTATTAGCCATATTGTGCTTATATGAGCGATAGAACGACAATTACTATATTTATTGCACTCACTATTATCAATCTAACTCACATTATTAGCCATATTATGCTTATATGATCGATAGTACGACAATTACTATACTCATTACTCTTATTATTATCAATCTAACTCATATTATTAACCATATTATGCAGATATGATCGATCGAACGACAATTACTATACTTTGTACACTTATTATTATCAATCTAACTCATAGTATTAGCCATATTATGCTCATATGATCGATAGAACGACAATTACTATACTCACTACCCTTAGTATTATCAATCTAACTCATATTATTAGCCATATTATGCTTATATTATCGATAGAACGATAATTACTATACTTATTACTGTTATTATTATCAATCTAACTCATATTATTAGCCATATTATGCTTATATGATCGATAGAACGAGAATTACTATACTCACTACCCTTAGTATTATCAATCCAACTCATATTATTAACCATATTATGCTTATATGATCGATAGAATGAGAATTACTATACTCACTACTCTTAGTATTATCAATCTAACTCATATTATTAGCCATATTGTGCTTATATGATCGATAGAACGACAATTACTATACTTATTACTCTTATTATTATAAATCTAACTCATATTATTAGCCATATTAGGCTTATATGATCGATAGAACGACAATTACTATACTTATTACTGTTATTATTATGAATCAAACTCATATTATTAGCCACATTATGCTTATATGATCGATAGAACGACAATTACTATACTTATTACTCTTATTATTATCAATCTAACTCATATTATTAGCCATATTGTGCTTATATGAGCGATAGAACGACAATTACTATATTTATTACACTCACTATTATCAATCTAACTCATATTATTAACCATATTATGCAGATATGATCGATAGAACGACAATTACTATACTTATTACTCTTATTATTATCAATCTAACTCATATTATTAGCCATATTGTGCTTATATGAGCGATAGAACGACAATTACTATATTTATTACACTCACTATTATCAATCTATCTCACATTATTAGCCATATTATGCTCATATGATCGATAGTACGACAATTACTATACTCATTACTCTTATTATTATCAATCTACCTCATATTATTAACCATATTATGCAGATATGATCGATCGAACGACAATTACTATACTTTGTACACTTATTATTATCAATCTAACTCATAGTATTAGCCATATTATGCTTATATGATCGATAGTACGACAATTACTATACTCATTGCTCTTATTATTATCAATCTAACTCATATTATTAACCATATTATGCAATTATGATCGATAGAACGACAATTACTATACTTATTACACTTATTATTATCAATCTAACTCATATTATTAGCCATATTATGCTTGTATGATCGATAGAACGACAATTACTATACTTATTACTCTTATTATTATCAATCTAACTCATATTATTAGCCATATTGTGATTACATGAGCGATAGAACGACAATTACTATATTTATTACACTCACTATTATCAATCTAACTCATATTATTAACCATATTATGCAGATATGATCAATAGAACGACAATTACTATACTCATTACTCTTATTATTATCAATCTAACTCATATTATTCGCCATATTATGGTTAAATGATCGATAGAACGACAATTACTATACTTATTACTCTTATTATTATCATTCTAACTCATATTATTAACCATATTATGCAGATATGATCGATAGAACTACAATTACTATACTCATTACTCTTATTATTATCAATCTAACTCATATTATTAGCCATATTATGCTCATATGATCGATAGAACGACAATTACTATACTCACTACCCTTAGTATTATCAATCTAACTCATATTATTAGCCATATTATGCTTATATTATCGATAGAACGATAATTACTATACTTATTACTGTTATTATTATCAATCTAACTCATATTATAAGCCATATTATGCTTATATGATCGATAGAACGACAATTACTATACTTATTACTCTTATTATTATCAATCTAACTCATATTATTAGCCATATTATGCTTATATGATCGATAGAACGACAATTACTCTACTTATTACTCTTATTATTATGAATCTAACTCATATTATTAGCCACATTATGCTTATATGATCGATAGAACGACAATTACTATACTTATTACTCTTATTATTATCAATCTAACTCATATTATTAGCCATATTGTGCTTATATGAGCGATAGAACGACAATTACTATATTTATTACACTCACTATTATCAATCTAACTCATATTATTAACCATATTATGCAGATATGATCGATAGAACGACAATTACTATACTTATTACTCTTATTATTATAAATCTAACTCATATTATTAGCCATATTATGCTTATATGATCGATAGAACGACAATTACTATACTCATTACTCTTATTATTATCAATCTAACTCATTTTATTAGCCATATTATGCTTATATGATCGATAGAACGACAATTACTATACTTATTACACTTATTATTATCAATCTAACTCATATTATTAGCCATATTATGCTTATATGATCGATAGAACGACAATTACTATACTTATTACTCTTATTATTATCAATCTAACTCATATTATTAGCCATATTGTGATTACATGAGCGATAGAGCGACAATTACTATATTTATTACACTCACTATTATCAATCTAACTCATATTATTAACCATATTATGCAGATATGATCGATAGAACGACAATTACTATACTTATTACTCTTATTATTATGAATCTAACTCATATTATTAGCCAGATTATGCTTATATGATCGATAGAACTACAATTACTATACTCATTACTCTTATTATTATCAATCCAACTCATATTATTACGCATATTATGCTGATATGATCGATAGAGCGACATTCACTATACTTATTACACTCACTATTATCAATCTAACTCATATTATTAACCATATTATGCAGATATGATCGATAGAACGACAATTACTATACTCATTACTCTTATTATTATCAATCTAACTCATATTATTAGCCATATTATGGTTAAATGATCGATAGAACGACAATTACTATACTCACTACTCTTAGTATTATCAATCTAACTCATATTATTAGCCATATTATGCTTTTATGATCGATAGAACGAGAATTACAATACTCACTACTCTTAGTATTATCAATCCAACTCATATTATTACGCATATTATGCTGATATGATCGATAGAACGACATTCACTATACTTATTACACTCACTATTATCAATCTAACTCATATTATTAACCATATTATGCAGATATGATCGATAGAACGACAATTACTATACTTATTACTCTTATTATTATCATTCTAACTCATATTATTAACCATATTATGCAGATATGATCGATAGACCGACAATTACTATACTTATTACACTTATTATTATCAATCTAACTCATATTATTAGCCATATTCTGCTTATATGATCGATAGAACGACTATTACTATACTTATTACTCTTATTATTATCAATCTAACTCATATTATTAGCCATATTGTGCTTATATGAGCGATAGAACGACAATTACTATATTTATTGCACTCACTATTATCAATCTAACTCACATTATTAGCCATATTATGCTTATATGATCGATAGTACGACAATTACTATACTCATTACTCTTATTATTATCAATCTAACTCATATTATTAACCATATTATGCAGATATGATCGATCGAACGACAATTACTATACTTATTACTCTTATTATTATCAATCTAACTCATATTATTAGCGATATTGTGATTACATGAGCGATAGAACGACAATTACTATATTTATTACACTCACTATTATCAATCTAACTCATATTATTAACCATATTATGCAGATATGATCGATAGAACGACAATTACTATACTCATTACTCTTATTATTATCAATCTAACTCATATTATTCGCCATATTATGGTTAAATGATCGATAGAACGACAATTACTATACTTATTACTCTTATTATTATCATTCTAACTCATATTATTAACCATATTATGCAGATATGATCGATAGAACTACAATTACTATACTCATTACTCTTATTATTATCAATCTAACTCATATTATTAGCCATATTATGCTTATATGATCGATAGAACGACAATTACTATACTTATTACTCTTATTATTATCAATCCAACTCATATTATTAGCCATATTATGCTTATATGATCGATAGAACGAGAATTACTATACTCACTACCCTTAGTATTATCAATCTAACTCATATTATTAGCCATATTATGCTTATATTATCGATAGAACGACAATTACTATACTTATTACTCTTATTATAATCAATCTAACTCATATTATTAGCCATATTGTGCTTATATGAGCGATAGAACGGCAATTACTATATTGGTTACACTCACTATTATCAATCTAACTCATATAATTAACCATATTATGCAGATATGATCGATAGACCGACAATTACTATACTTATTACACTTATTATTATCAATCTAACTCATATTATTAGCCATATTGTGCTTATATGAGCGATAGAACGACAATTACTATATTTATTACACTCACTATTATCAATCTAACTCATATAATTAACCATATTATGCAGATATGATCGATAGACCGACAATTACTATACATATTACACTTATTATTATCAATCTAACTCATATTATTAGCCATATTCTGCTTATATGATCGATAGAACGACTATTACTAAACTTATTACTCTTATTATTATCAATCTAACTCATATTATTAGCCATATTGTGCTTATATGAGCGATAGAACGACAACTACTATATTTATTGCACTCACTATTATCAATCTAACTCACATTATTAGCAATATTATGCTTATATGATCGATAGTACGACAATTACTATACTCATTACTCTTATTATTATCAATCTAACTCATACTACTAACCATATTATGCAGATATGATCGATCGAACGACAATTACTATACTTTTTACACTTATTATTATCAATCTAACTCATAGTATTTGCCATATTATGCTTATATGATCGATAGTACGACAATTACTATACTCATTGCTCTTATTATTATCAATCTAACTCATATTATTAACCATATTATGCAATTATGATCGATAGAACGACAATTACTATACTTATTACACTTATTATTATTAATCTAACTCATATTATTAGCCATATTATGCTTGTATGATCGATAGAACGACAATTATTATACTTATTACTCTTATTATTATCAATCTAACTCATATTATTAGCCATATTGTGATTACATGAGCGATAGAAGGACAATTACTATATTTATTACACTCACTATTATCAATCTAACTCATATTATTAACCATATTATGCAGATATGATCGATAGAACGACAATTACTATACTCATTACTCTTATTATTATCAATCTAACTCATATTATTCGCCATATTATGGTTAAATGATCGATAGAACGACAATTACTATACTTATTACTCTTATTATTATCATTCTAACTCATATTATTAACCATATTATGCAGATATGATCGATAGAACTACAATTACTATACTCATTACTTATATTATTATCAATCTAACTCATATTATTAGCCATATTATGCTCATATGATCGATAGAACGACAATTACTATACTCACTACCCTTAGTATTATCAATCTAACTCATATTATTAGCCATATTATGCTTATATGATCGATAGAACGACAATTACTATACTTATTACTCTTATTATTATCAATCCAACTCATATTATTAGCCATATTATGCTTATATGATCGATAGAACGAGAATTACTATACTCACTACCCTTAGTATTATCAATCTAACTCATATTATTAGCCATATTATGCTTATATTATCGATAGAACGACAATTACTATACTTATTACTCTTATTATAATCAATCTAACTCATATTATTAGCCATATTGTGCTTATATGAGCGATAGAACGGCAATTACTATATTTATTACACTCACTATTATCAATCTAACTCATATAATTAACCATATT
This sequence comes from Megachile rotundata, assembly GCF_050947335.1. Classification (NCBI taxonomy): domain Eukaryota; kingdom Metazoa; phylum Arthropoda; class Insecta; order Hymenoptera; family Megachilidae; genus Megachile; species Megachile rotundata. The sequence continues at coordinate 45,341 of NW_027473791.1, forward strand.
ATGCAGATATGATCGATAGACCGACAATTACTATACTTATTACACTTATTATTATCAATCTAACTCATATTATTAGCCATATTGTGCTTATATGAGCGATAGAACGACAATTACTATATTTATTACACTCACTATTATCAATCTAACTCATATAATTAACCATATTATGCAGATATGATCGATAGACCGACAATTACTATACATATTACACTTATTATTATCAATCTAACTCATATTATTAGCCATATTCTGCTTATATGATCGATAGAACGACTATTACTATACTTATTACTCTTATTATTATCAATCTAACTCATATTATTAGCCATATTGTGCTTATATGAGCGATAGAACGACAACTACTATATTTATTGCACTCACTATTATCAATCTAACTCACATTATTAGCCATATTATGCTTATATGATCGATAGTACGACAATTACTATACTCATTACTCTTATTATTATCAATCTAACTCATACTACTAACCATATTATGCAGATATGATCGATCGAACGACAATTACTATACTTTTTACACTTATTATTATCAATCTAACTCATAGTATTTGCCATATTATGCTTATATGATCGATAGTACGACAATTACTATACTCATTGCTCTTATTATTATCAATCTAACTCATATTATTAAACATATTATGCAATTATGATCGATAGAACGACAATTACTATACTTATTACACTTATTATTATTAATCTAACTCATATTATTAGCCATATTATGCTTGTATGATCGATAGAACGACAATTATTATACTTATTACTCTTATTATTATCAATCTAACTCATATTATTAGCCATATTGTGATTACATGAGCGATAGAAGGACAATTACTATATTTATTACACTCACTATTATCAATCTAACTCATATTATTAACCATATTATGCAGATATGATCGATAGAACGACAATTACTATACTCATTACTCTTATTATTATCAATCTAACTCATATTATTCGCCATATTATGGTTAAATGATCGATAGAACGACAATTACTATACTTATTACTCTTATTATTATCATTCTAACTCGTATTATTAGCCATATTATGCTTATATGATCGATAGAACGACAAATACTATACTTACTACTCTTATTATTATCAATCTAACTCATATTATTAGCCATATTGTGCTTATATGAGCGATAGAACGACAATTACTATATTTATTACACTCACTATTATCAATCTAACTCATATTATTAACCATATTATGCAGATATGATCGATAGAACGACAATTACTATACTTATTACTCTTATTATTATCAATCTAACTCATATTATTAGCCATATTGTGCTTATATGAGCGATAGAACGACAATTACTATATTTATTACACTCACTATTATCAATCTAACTCATATAATTAACCATATTATGCAGATATGATCGATAGACAGACAATTACTATACTTATTACACTTATTATTATCAATCTAACTCATATTATTAGCCATATTCTGCTTATATGATCGATAGAACGACTATTACTATACTCATTACTCTTATTATTATCAATCTAACTCATATTATTAACCATATTATGCAGATATGATCGATCGAACGACAATTACTATACTTTGTACACTTATTATTATCAATCTAACTCATAGTATTAGCCATATTATGCTCATATGATCGATAGAACGACAATTACTATACTCACTACCCTTAGTATTATCAATCTAACTCATATTATTAGCCATATTATGCTTATATTATCGATAGAACGATAATTACTATACTTATTACTGTTATTATTATCAATCTAACTCATATTATTAGCCATATTATGCTTATATGATCGATAGAACGAGAATTACTATACTCACTACCCTTAGTATTATCAATCCAACTCATATTATTAACCATATTATGCTTATATGATCGATAGAATGAGAATTACTATACTCACTACTCTTAGTATTATCAATCTAACTCATATTATTAGCCATATTGTGCTTATATGATCGATAGAACGACAATTACTATACTTATTACTCTTATTATTATAAATCTAACTCATATTATTAGCCATATTAGGCTTATATGATCGATAGAACGACAATTACTATACTTATTACTGTTATTATTATGAATCAAACTCATATTATTAGCCACATTATGCTTATATGATCGATAGAACGACAATTACTATACTTATTACTCTTATTATTATCAATCTAACTCATATTATTAGCCATATTGTGCTTATATGAGCGATAGAACGACAATTACTATATTTATTACACTCACTATTATCAATCTAACTCATATTATTAACCATATTATGCAGATATGATCGATAGAACGACAATTACTATACTTATTACTCTTATTATTATCAATCTAACTCATATTATTAGCCATATTGTGCTTATATGAGCGATAGAACGACAATTACTATATTTATTACACTCACTATTATCAATCTATCTCACATTATTAGCCATATTATGCTCATATGATCGATAGTACGACAATTACTATACTCATTACTCTTATTATTATCAATCTACCTCATATTATTAACCATATTATGCAGATATGATCGATCGAACGACAATTACTATACTTTGTACACTTATTATTATCAATCTAACTCATAGTATTAGCCATATTATGCTTATATGATCGATAGTACGACAATTACTATACTCATTGCTCTTATTATTATCAATCTAACTCATATTATTAACCATATTATGCAATTATGATCGATAGAACGACAATTACTATACTTATTACACTTATTATTATCAATCTAACTCATATTATTAGCCATATTATGCTTGTATGATCGATAGAACGACAATTACTATACTTATTACTCTTATTATTATCAATCTAACTCATATTATTAGCCATATTGTGATTACATGAGCGATAGAACGACAATTACTATATTTATTACACTCACTATTATCAATCTAACTCATATTATTAACCATATTATGCAGATATGATCAATAGAACGACAATTACTATACTCATTACTCTTATTATTATCAATCTAACTCATATTATTCGCCATATTATGGTTAAATGATCGATAGAACGACAATTACTATACTTATTACTCTTATTATTATCATTCTAACTCATATTATTAACCATATTATGCAGATATGATCGATAGAACTACAATTACTATACTCATTACTCTTATTATTATCAATCTAACTCATATTATTAGCCATATTATGCTCATATGATCGATAGAACGACAATTACTATACTCACTACCCTTAGTATTATCAATCTAACTCATATTATTAGCCATATTATGCTTATATTATCGATAGAACGATAATTACTATACTTATTACTGTTATTATTATCAATCTAACTCATATTATAAGCCATATTATGCTTATATGATCGATAGAACGACAATTACTATACTTATTACTCTTATTATTATCAATCTAACTCATATTATTAGCCATATTATGCTTATATGATCGATAGAACGACAATTACTCTACTTATTACTCTTATTATTATGAATCTAACTCATATTATTAGCCACATTATGCTTATATGATCGATAGAACGACAATTACTATACTTATTACTCTTATTATTATCAATCTAACTCATATTATTAGCCATATTGTGCTTATATGAGCGATAGAACGACAATTACTATATTTATTACACTCACTATTATCAATCTAACTCATATTATTAACCATATTATGCAGATATGATCGATAGAACGACAATTACTATACTTATTACTCTTATTATTATAAATCTAACTCATATTATTAGCCATATTATGCTTATATGATCGATAGAACGACAATTACTATACTCATTACTCTTATTATTATCAATCTAACTCATTTTATTAGCCATATTATGCTTATATGATCGATAGAACGACAATTACTATACTTATTACACTTATTATTATCAATCTAACTCATATTATTAGCCATATTATGCTTATATGATCGATAGAACGACAATTACTATACTTATTACTCTTATTATTATCAATCTAACTCATATTATTAGCCATATTGTGATTACATGAGCGATAGAGCGACAATTACTATATTTATTACACTCACTATTATCAATCTAACTCATATTATTAACCATATTATGCAGATATGATCGATAGAACGACAATTACTATACTTATTACTCTTATTATTATGAATCTAACTCATATTATTAGCCAGATTATGCTTATATGATCGATAGAACTACAATTACTATACTCATTACTCTTATTATTATCAATCCAACTCATATTATTACGCATATTATGCTGATATGATCGATAGAGCGACATTCACTATACTTATTACACTCACTATTATCAATCTAACTCATATTATTAACCATATTATGCAGATATGATCGATAGAACGACAATTACTATACTCATTACTCTTATTATTATCAATCTAACTCATATTATTAGCCATATTATGGTTAAATGATCGATAGAACGACAATTACTATACTCACTACTCTTAGTATTATCAATCTAACTCATATTATTAGCCCATATTATGCTTTTATGATCGATAGAACGAGAATTACAATACTCACTACTCTTAGTATTATCAATCCAACTCATATTATTACGCATATTATGCTGATATGATCGATAGAACGACATTCACTATACTTATTACACTCACTATTATCAATCTAACTCATATTATTAACCATATTATGCAGATATGATCGATAGAACGACAATTACTATACTTATTACTCTTATTATTATCATTCTAACTCATATTATTAACCATATTATGCAGATATGATCGATAGACCGACAATTACTATACTTATTACACTTATTATTATCAATCTAACTCATATTATTAGCCATATTCTGCTTATATGATCGATAGAACGACTATTACTATACTTATTACTCTTATTATTATCAATCTAACTCATATTATTAGCCATATTGTGCTTATATGAGCGATAGAACGACAATTACTATATTTATTGCACTCACTATTATCAATCTAACTCACATTATTAGCCATATTATGCTTATATGATCGATAGTACGACAATTACTATACTCATTACTCTTATTATTATCAATCTAACTCATATTATTAACCATATTATGCAGATATGATCGATCGAACGACAATTACTATACTTATTACTCTTATTATTATCAATCTAACTCATATTATTAGCGATATTGTGATTACATGAGCGATAGAACGACAATTACTATATTTATTACACTCACTATTATCAATCTAACTCATATTATTAACCATATTATGCAGATATGATCGATAGAACGACAATTACTATACTCATTACTCTTATTATTATCAATCTAACTCATATTATTCGCCATATTATGGTTAAATGATCGATAGAACGACAATTACTATACTTATTACTCTTATTATTATCATTCTAACTCATATTATTAACCATATTATGCAGATATGATCGATAGAACTACAATTACTATACTCATTACTCTTATTATTATCAATCTAACTCATATTATTAGCCATATTATGCTTATATGATCGATAGAACGACAATTACTATACTTATTACTCTTATTATTATCAATCCAACTCATATTATTAGCCATATTATGCTTATATGATCGATAGAACGAGAATTACTATACTCACTACCCTTAGTATTATCAATCTAACTCATATTATTAGCCATATTATGCTTATATTATCGATAGAACGACAATTACTATACTTATTACTCTTATTATAATCAATCTAACTCATATTATTAGCCATATTGTGCTTATATGAGCGATAGAACGGCAATTACTATATTGGTTACACTCACTATTATCAATCTAACTCATATAATTAACCATATTATGCAGATATGATCGATAGACCGACAATTACTATACTTATTACACTTATTATTATCAATCTAACTCATATTATTAGCCATATTGTGCTTATATGAGCGATAGAACGACAATTACTATATTTATTACACTCACTATTATCAATCTAACTCATATAATTAACCATATTATGCAGATATGATCGATAGACCGACAATTACTATACATATTACACTTATTATTATCAATCTAACTCATATTATTAGCCATATTCTGCTTATATGATCGATAGAACGACTATTACTAAACTTATTACTCTTATTATTATCAATCTAACTCATATTATTAGCCATATTGTGCTTATATGAGCGATAGAACGACAACTACTATATTTATTGCACTCACTATTATCAATCTAACTCACATTATTAGCAATATTATGCTTATATGATCGATAGTACGACAATTACTATACTCATTACTCTTATTATTATCAATCTAACTCATACTACTAACCATATTATGCAGATATGATCGATCGAACGACAATTACTATACTTTTTACACTTATTATTATCAATCTAACTCATAGTATTTGCCATATTATGCTTATATGATCGATAGTACGACAATTACTATACTCATTGCTCTTATTATTATCAATCTAACTCATATTATTAACCATATTATGCAATTATGATCGATAGAACGACAATTACTATACTTATTACACTTATTATTATTAATCTAACTCATATTATTAGCCATATTATGCTTGTATGATCGATAGAACGACAATTATTATACTTATTACTCTTATTATTATCAATCTAACTCATATTATTAGCCATATTGTGATTACATGAGCGATAGAAGGACAATTACTATATTTATTACACTCACTATTATCAATCTAACTCATATTATTAACCATATTATGCAGATATGATCGATAGAACGACAATTACTATACTCATTACTCTTATTATTATCAATCTAACTCATATTATTCGCCATATTATGGTTAAATGATCGATAGAACGACAATTACTATACTTATTACTCTTATTATTATCATTCTAACTCATATTATTAACCATATTATGCAGATATGATCGATAGAACTACAATTACTATACTCATTACTTATATTATTATCAATCTAACTCATATTATTAGCCATATTATGCTCATATGATCGATAGAACGACAATTACTATACTCACTACCCTTAGTATTATCAATCTAACTCATATTATTAGCCATATTATGCTTATATGATCGATAGAACGACAATTACTATACTTATTACTCTTATTATTATCAATCCAACTCATATTATTAGCCATATTATGCTTATATGATCGATAGAACGAGAATTACTATACTCACTACCCTTAGTATTATCAATCTAACTCATATTATTAGCCATATTATGCTTATATTATCGATAGAACGACAATTACTATACTTATTACTCTTATTATAATCAATCTAACTCATATTATTAGCCATATTGTGCTTATATGAGCGATAGAACGGCAATTACTATATTTATTACACTCACTATTATCAATCTAACTCATATAATTAACCATATTATGCAGATATGATCGATAGACCGACAATTACTATACTTATTACACTTATTATTATCAATCTAACTCATATTATTAGCCATATTGTGCTTATATGAGCGATAGAACGACAATTACTATATTTATTACACTCACTATTATCAATCTAACTCATATAATTAACCATATTATGCAGATATGATCGATAGACCGACAATTACTATACATATTACACTTATTATTATCAATCTAACTCATATTATTAGCCATATTCTGCTTATATGATCGATAGAACGACTATTACTATACTTATTACTCTTATTATTATCAATCTAACTCATATTATTAGCCATATTGTGCTTATATGAGCGATAGAACGACAACTACTATATTTATTGCACTCACTATTATCAATCTAACTCACATTATTAGCCATATTATGCTTATATGATCGATAGTACGACAATTACTATACTCATTACTCTTATTATTATCAATCTAACTCATACTACTAACCATATTATGCAGATATGATCGATCGAACGACAATTACTATACTTTTTACACTTATTATTATCAATCTAACTCATAGTATTTGCCATATTATGCTTATATGATCGATAGTACGACAATTACTATACTCATTGCTCTTATTATTATCAATCTAACTCATATTATTAAACATATTATGCAATTATGATCGATAGAACGACAATTACTATACTTATTACACTTATTATTATTAATCTAACTCATATTATTAGCCATATTATGCTTGTATGATCGATAGAACGACAATTATTATACTTATTACTCTTATTATTATCAATCTAACTCATATTATTAGCCATATTGTGATTACATGAGCGATAGAAGGACAATTACTATATTTATTACACTCACTATTATCAATCTAACTCATATTATTAACCATATTATGCAGATATGATCGATAGAACGACAATTACTATACTCATTACTCTTATTATTATCAATCTAACTCATATTATTCGCCATATTATGGTTAAATGATCGATAGAACGACAATTACTATACTTATTACTCTTATTATTATCATTCTAACTCGTATTATTAGCCATATTATGCTTATATGATCGATAGAACGACAAATACTATACTTACTACTCTTATTATTATCAATCTAACTCATATTATTAGCCATATTGTGCTTATATGAGCGATAGAACGACAATTACTATATTTATTACACTCACTATTATCAATCTAACTCATATTATTAACCATATTATGCAGATATGATCGATAGAACGACAATTACTATACTTATTACTCTTATTATTATCAATCTAACTCATATTATTAGCCATATTGTGCTTATATGAGCGATAGAACGACAATTACTATATTTATTACACTCACTATTATCAATCTAACTCATATAATTAACCATATTATGCAGATATGATCGATAGACAGACAATTACTATACTTATTACACTTATTATTATCAATCTAACTCATATTATTAGCCATATTCTGCTTATATGATCGATAGAACGACTATTACTATACTTATTACTCTTATTATTATCAATCTAACTCATATTATTAGCCATATTGTGCTTATATGAGCGATAGAACGACAATTACTATATTTATTGCACTCACTATTATCAATCTAACTCACATTATTAGCCATATTATGCTTATATGATCGATAGTACGACAATTACTATACTCATTACTCTTATTATTATCAATCTAACTCATATTATTAACCATATTATGCAGATATGATCGATCGAACGACAATTACTATACTTTGTACACTTATTATTATCAATCTAACTCATAGTATTAGCCATATTATGCTCATATGATCGATAGAACGACAATTACTATACTCACTGCCCTTAGTATTATCAATCTAACTCATATTATTAGCCATATTATGCTTATATTATCGATAGAACGATAATTACTATACTTATTACTGTTATTATTATCAATCTAACTCATATTATTAGCCATATTATGCTTATATGATCGATAGAACGACAATTACTATACTTATTACTGTTATTATTATGAATCAAACTCATATTATTAGCCACATTATGCTTATATGATCGATAGAACGACAATTACTATACTTATTACTCTTATTATTATCAATCTAACTCATATTATTAGCCATATTGTGCTTATATGAGCGATAGAACGACAATTACTATATTTATTGCACTCACTATTATCAATCTAACTCACATTATTAGCCATATTATGCTCATATGATCGATAGTACGACAATTACTATACTCATTACTCTTATTATTATCAATCTACCTCATATTATTAACCATATTATGCAGATATGATCGATCGAACGACAATTACTATACTTTGTACACTTATTATTATCAATCTAACTCATAGTATTAGCCATATTATGCTTATATGATCGATAGTACGACAATTACTATACTCATTGCTCTTATTATTATCAATCTAACTCATATTATTAACCATATTATGCAATTATGATCGATAGAACGACAATTACTATACTTATTACACTTATTATTATCAATCTAACTCATATTATTAGCCATATTATGCTTGTATGATCGATAGAACGACAATTACTATACTTATTACTCTTATTATTATCAATCTAACTCATATTATTAGCCATATTGTGATTACATGAGCGATAGAACGACAATTACTATATTTATTACACTCACTATTATCAATCTAACTCATATTATTAACCATATTATGCAGATATGATCAATAGAACGACAATTACTATACTCATTACTCTTATTATTATCAATCTAACTCATATTATTCGCCATATTATGGTTAAATGATCGATAGAACGACAATTACTATACTTATTACTCTTATTATTATCATTCTAACTCATATTATTAACCATATTATGCAGATATGATCGATAGAACTACAATTACTATACTCATTACTCTTATTATTATCAATCTAACTCATATTATTAGCCATATTATGCTCATATGATCGATAGAACGACAATTACTATACTCACTACCCTTAGTATTATCAATCTAACTCATATTATTAGCCATATTATGCTTATATTATCGATAGAACGATAATTACTATACTTATTACTGTTATTATTATCAATCTAACTCATATTATAAGCCATATTATGCTTATATGATCGATAGAACGACAATTACTATACTTATTACTCTTATTATTATCAATCTAACTCATATTATTAGCCATATTATGCTTATATGATCGATAGAACGACAATTACTCTACTTATTACTCTTATTATTATGAATCTAACTCATATTATAAGCCACATTATGCTTATATGATCGATAGAACGACAATTACTATACTCACTACTCTTAGTATTATCAATCCAACTCATATTATTACGCATATTATGCTGATATGATCGATAGAACGACATTCACTATACTTATTACACTCACTATTATCAATCTAACTCATATTATTAACCATATTATGCAGATATGATCGATAGAACGACAATTACTATACTTATTACTCTTATTATTATCATTCTAACTCATATTATTAACCATATTATGCAGATATGATCGATAGAACGACAATTACTATACTTATTACTCTTATTATTATCAATCTAACTCATATTATTAGCCATATTATGCTCATATGATCGATAGAACGACAATTACTATACTCACTACCCTTAGTATTATCAATCTAACTCATATTATTAGCCATATTATGCTTATATTATCGATAGAACGATAATTACTATACTTATTACTGTTATTATTATCAATCTAACTCATATTATAAGCCATATTATGCTTATATGATCGATAGAACGACAATTACTATACTTATTACTCTTATTATTATCAATCTAACTCATATTATTAGCCATATTATGCTTATATGATCGATAGAACGACAATTACTCTACTTATTACTCTTATTATTATGAATCTAACTCATATTATAAGCCACATTATGCTTATATGATCGATAGAACGACAATTACTATACTCACTACTCTTAGTATTATCAATCCAACTCATATTATTACGCATATTATGCTGATATGATCGATAGAACGACATTCACTATACTTATTACACTCACTATTATCAATCTAACTCATATTATTAACCATATTATGCAGATATGATCGATAGAACGACAATTACTATACTTATTACTCTTATTATTATCATTCTAACTCATATTATTAACCATATTATGCAGATATGATCGATAGACCGACAATTACTATACTTATTACACTTATTATTATCAATCTAACTCATATTATTAGCCATATTCTGCTTATATGATCGATAGAACGACTATTACTATACTTATTACTCTTATTATTATCAATCTAACTCATATTATTAGCCATATTGTGCTTATATGAGCGATAGAACGACAATTACTATATTTATTGCACTCACTATTATCAATCTAACTCACATTATTAGCCATATTATGCTTATATGATCGATAGTACGACAATTACTATACTCATTACTCTTATTATTATCAATCTAACTCATATTATTAACCATATTATGCTTATATGATCGATAGAACGACAAATACTATACTTACTACTCTTATTATTATCAATCTAACTCATATTATTAGCCATATTATGCTTATATGATCGATGGAACGACAATTACTATACTCACTACTCTTAGTATTATCAATCTAACTCATATTATTAGCCATATTATGCTTTTATGATCGATAGAACGACAATTACTATACTTATTACACTTATTATTATCAATCTAACTCATATTATTAGCCATATTATGCTTGTATGATCGATAGAACGACAATTACTATACTTATTACTCTTATTATTATCAATCTAACTCATATTATTAGCCATATTGTGATTACATGAGCGATAGAACGACAATTACTATATTTATTACACTCACTATTATCAATCTAACTCATATTATTAACCATATTATGCAGATATGATCGATAGAAAGACAATTACTATACTCATTACTCTTATTATTATCAATCTAACTCATATTATTCGCCATATTATGGTCAAATGATCGATAGAACGACAATTACTATACTTATTACTCTTATTATTATCATTCTAACTCATATTATTAACCATATTATGCAGATATGATCGATAGAACTACAATTACTATACTCATTACTCTTATTATTATCAATCTAACTCATATTATTAGCCATATTATGCTCATATGATCGATAGAACGACAATTACTATACTCACTACCCTTAGTATTATCAATCTAACTCATATTATTAGCCATATTATGCTTATATGATCGATAGAACGACAATTACTATACTTATTACTCTTATTATTATCAATCCAACTCATATTATTAGCCATATTATGCTTATATGATCGATAGAACGAGAATTACTATACTCACTACCCTTAGTATTATCAATCTAACTCATATTATTAGCCATATTATGCTTATATTATCGATAGAACGACAATTACTATACTTATTACTCTTATTATAATCAATCTAACTCATATTATTAGCCATATTGTGCTTATATGAGCGATAGAACGGCAATTACTATATTTATTACACTCACTATTATCAATCTAACTCATATAATTAACCATATTATGCAGATATGATCGATAGACCGACAATTACTATACTTATTACACTTATTATTATCAATCTAACTCATATTATTAGCCATATTGTGCTTATATGAGCGATAGAACGACAATTACTATATTTATTACACTCACTATTATCAATCTAACTCATATAATTAACCATATTATGCAGATATGATCGATAGACCGACAATTACTATACATATTACACTTATTATTATCAATCTAACTCATATTATTAGCCATATTCTGCTTATATGATCGATAGAACGACTATTACTATACTTATTACTCTTATTATTATCAATCTAACTCATATTATTAGCCATATTGTGCTTATATGAGCGATAGAACGACAACTACTATATTTATTGCACTCACTATTATCAATCTAACTCACATTATTAGCCATATTATGCTTATATGATCGATAGTACGACAATTACTATACTCATTACTCTTATTATTATCAATCTAACTCATACTACTAACCATATTATGCAGATATGATCGATCGAACGACAATTACTATACTTATTACACTTATTATTATCAATCTAACTCATATTATTAGCCATATTATGCTTGTATGATCGATAGAACGACAATTACTATACTTATTACTCTTATTATTATCAATCTAACTCATATTATTAGCCATATTGTGATTACATGAGCGATAGAAGGACAATTACTATATTTATTACACTCACTATTATCAATCTAACTCATATTATTAACCATATTATGCAGATATGATCGATAGAACGACAATTACTATACTCATTACTCTTATTATTATCAATCTAACTCATATTATTCGCCATATTATGGTTAAATGATCGATAGAACGACAATTACTATACTTATTACTCTTATTATTATCATTCTAACTCGTATTATTAGCCATATTATGCTTATATGATCGATAGAACGACAATTACTATACTCACTACTCTTAGTATTATCAATCTAACTCATATTATTAGCCATATTATGCTTTTATGATCGATAGAACGAGAAGTACTATACTCACTACTCTTAGTATTATCAATCTAACTCATATTATTAGCCATATTATGCCTATATGATCGATAGAACGACAATTACTATACTTATTACTCTTATTATTATCAATCTAACTCATATTATTAGCCATATTGTGCTTATATGAACGATAGAACGACAATTACTATATTTATTACACTGACTATTGTCAATCTAACTCATATTATTAACCATATTATGCAGATATGATCGATAGACCGACAATTACTATACTTATTACACTTATTATTATCAATCTAACTCATATTATTAGCCATATTCTGCTTATATGATCGATAGAACGACTATTACTATACTTATTACTCTTATTATTATCAATCTAACTCATATTATTAGCCATATTGTGCTTATATGAGCGATAGAACGACAATTACTATATTTATTGCACTCACTATTATCAATCTAACTCACATTATTAGCCATATTATGCTTATATGATCGATAGTACGACAATTACTATACTCATTACTCTTATTATTATCAATCTAACTCATATTATTAACCATATTATGCAGATATGATCGATCGAACGACAATTACTATACTTTTTACACTTATTATTATCAATCTAACTCATAGTATTAGCCATATTATGCTTATATGATCGATAGTACGACAATTACTATACTCATTGCTCTTAGTATTATCAATCTAACTCATATTATTAGCCATATTATGCTTATATGATCGATAGAACGACAATTACTATACTTATTACTCTTATTATTATCAATCTAACTCATATTATTAGCCATATTGTGCTTATATGAGCGATAGAACGACAATTACTATATTTATTACACTCACTATTATCAATCTAACTCATATTATTAACCATATTATGCAGATATGATCGATAGACCGACAATTACTATACTTATTACACTTATTATTATCAATCTAACTCATATTATTAGCCATATTCTGCTTATATGATCGATAGAACGACTATTACTATACTTATTACTCTTATTATTATCAATCTAACTCATATTATTAGCCATATTGTGCTTATATGAGCGATAGAACGACAATTACTATATTTATTGCACTCACTATTACCAATCTAACTCACATTATTAGCCATATTATGCTTATATGATCGATAGTACGACAATTACTATACTTTTTACACTTATTATTATCAATCTAACTCATATTATTAACCATATTATGCAATTATGATCGATAGAACGACAATTACTATACTTATTACACTTATTATTATCAATCTAACTCATATTATTAGCCATATTATGCTTGTATGATCGATAGAACGACAATTACTATACTTATTACTCTTATTATTATCAATCTAACTCATATTATTAGCCATATTGTGATTACATGAGCGATAGAACGACAATTACTATATTTATTACACTCACTATTATCAATCTAACTCATATTATTAACCATATTATGCAGATATGATCGATAGAACGACAATTACTATACTCATTACTCTTATTATTATCAATCTAACTCATATTATTAGCCATATTATGGTTAAATGATCGATAGAACGACAATTACTATACTCACTACTCTTAGTATTATCAATCTAACTCATATTATTAGCCATATTATGCTTTTATGATCGATAGAACGAGAATTACAATACTCACTACTCTTAGTATTATCAATCTAACTCATATTATTAGCCATATTATGCTTATATGATCGATAGAACGACAATTACTATACTTATTACTCTTATTATCATCAATCCAACTTATATTAAAAGCCATATTATGCTTATATTATCGATAGAACGACAATTACTATACTTATTACTCTTATTATTATCAATCTAACTCATATTATTAGCCATATTATGGTTTAATGATCGATAGAACGACAATTACTATACTTATTACTCTTGTTATTATCAATCTAACTCATATTATTAGCCATATTGTGATTACATGAGCGATAGAACGACAATTACTATATTTATTACACTCACTATTATCAATCTAAGTCATATTATTAACCATATTATGCAGATATGATCGATAGAACGACAATTACTATACTCATTACTCTTATTATTATCAATCTAACTCATATTATTCGCCATATTATGGTTAAATGATCGATAGAACGACAATTACTATACTTATTACTCTTATTATTATCATTCTAACTCGTATTATTAGCCATATTATGCTTATATGATCGATAGAACGACAAATACTATACTTACTACTCTTATTATTATCAATCTAACTCATACTATTAGCCATATTATGCTTATATGATCGATAGAACGACAATTACTATACTCACTACTCTTAGTATTATCAATCTAACTCATATTATTAGCCATATTATGCTTTTATGATCGATAGAACGAGAATTACTATACTCACTACTCTTAGTATTATCAATCTAACTCATATTATTAGCCATATTATGCTTATATGATCGATAGAACGACAATTACTATACTTATTACTCTTATTATTATCAATCTAACTCATATTATTAGCCATATTGTGCTTATATGAGCGATAGAACGACAATTACTATATTTATTACACTGACTATTATCAATCTAACTCATATTATTAACCATATTATGCAGATATGATCGATAGACCGACAATTACTATACTTATTACACTTATTATTATCAATCTAACTCATATTATTAGCCATATTCTGCTTATATGATCGATAGAACGACTATTACTATACTTATTACTCTTATTATTATCAATCTAACTCATATTATTAGCCATATTGTGCTTATATGAGCGATAGAACGACAATTACTATATTTATTGCACTCACTATTATCAATCTAACTCACATTATTAGCCATATTATGCTTATATGATCGATAGTACGACAATTACTATACTCATTACTCTTATTATTATCAATCTAACTCATATTATTAACCATATTATGCAGATATGATCGATCGAACGACAATTACTATACTTTTTACACTTATTATTATCAATCTAACTCATAGTATTAGCCATATTATACTTATATGATCGATAGTACGACAATTACTATACTCATTGCTCTTAGTATTATCAATCTAACTCATATTATTAGCCATATTATGCTTATATGATCGATAGAACGACAATTACTATACTTATTACTCTTATTATTATCAATCTAACTCATATTATTAGCCATATTGTGCTTATATGAGCGATAGAACGACAATTACTATATTTATTACACTCACTATTATCAATCTAACTCATATTATTAACCATATTATGCAGATATGATCGATAGACCGACAATTACTATACTTATTACACTTATTATTATCAATCTAACTCATATTATTAGCCATATTCTGCTTATATGATCGATAGAACGACTATTACTATACTTATTACTCTTATTATTATCAATCTAACTCATATTATTAGCCATATTGTGCTTATATGAGCGATAGAACGACAATTACTATATTTATTGCACTCACTATTATCAATCTAACTCACATTATTAGCCGTATTATGCTTATATGATCGATAGTACGACAATTACTATACTCATTACTCTTATTATTATCAATCTAACTCATATTATTAACCATATTATGCAGATATGATCGATCGAACGACAATTACTATACTTTTTACACTTATTATTATCAATCTAAGTCATAGTATTAGCCATATTATGCTTGTATGATCGATAGTACGACAATTACTATACTCATTGCTCTTATTATTAACAATCTAACTCATATTATTAAGCATATTATGCAATTATGATCGATAGAACGACAATTACTATACTTATTACACTTATTATTATCAATCTAACTCATATTATTAGCCATATTATGCTTGTATGATCGATAGAACGACAATTACTATACTTATTACTCTTATTATTATCAATCTAACTCATATTATTAGCCATGTTGTGATTACATGAGCGATAGAACGACAATTACTATATTTATTACACTCACTATTATCAATCTAACTCATATTATTAACCATATTATGCAGATATGATCGATAGAACGACAATTACTATACTCATTACTCTTATTATTATCAATCTAACTCATATTATTAGCCATATTATGGTTAAATGATCGATAGAACGACAATTACTATACTCACTACTCTTAGTATTATCAATCTAACTCATATTATTAGCCATATTATGCTTTTATGATCGATAGAACGAGAATCACAATACTCACTACTCTTAGTATTATCAATCTAACTCATATTATTAGCCATATTATGCTTATATGATCGATAGAACGACAATTACTATACTTATTACTCTTATTATCATCAATCCAACTTATATTAAAAGCCATATTATGCTTATATTATCGATAGAACGACAATTACTATACTTATTACTCTTATTATTATCAATCTAACTCATATTATTAGCCATATTATGGTTTAATGATCGATAGAACGACAATTACTATACTTATTACTCTTATTATTATCAATCTAACTCATATTATTAGCCATATTGTGCTTATATGAGCGATAGAACGACAATTACTATATTTATTACACTCACTATTATCAATCTAACTCATATTATTAACCATATTATGCAGATATGATCGATAGAACGACAATTACTATACTTATTACTCTTATTATTATCAATCTACCTCATATTATTAGCCATATCGTGCTTATATGATCGATAGAACGACAATTACTATACTTATTACTCTTATTATTATAAATCTAACTCATATTATTAGCCATATTATGCTTATATGATCGATAGAACGACAATTACTATACTCATTACTGTTATTATTATCAATCTAACTCATATTATTAGCCATATTTTGCTTATATGATCGATAGAACGACAATTACTATACTTATTACACTTATTATTATCAATCTAACTCATATTATTAACCATATTATGCAGATATGATCGATAGAACGACAATTACTATACTTATTACTCTTATTATTATCAATCTAACTCATATTATTAGCCATATTGTGCTTATATGATCGATAGAACGACAATTACTATACTTATTACTCTTATTATTATAAATCTAACTCATATTATTAGCCATGTTATGCTTATATGAGCGATAGAACGACAATTACTATACTTATTACTCTTATTATTATCAATCTAACTCATATTATTAGCCATATTGTGCTTATATGATCAATAGAACGACAATTACTATACTTATTACAATTATTATTATGAATCTAACTCATATTATTAGCCACATTATGCTTATATGATCGATAGAACTACAATTACTATACTCATTACTCTTATTATTATCAATCCAACTCATATTATTACCCGTATTATGCTGATATGATCGATAGAACGACATTCACTATACGTATTACACTCACTATTATCAATCTAACTCATATTATTAACCATATTATGCAGATATGATCGATAGAACGACAATTACTATACTTATTACTCTTATTATTATCATTCTAACTCATATTATTAACCATATTATGCAGATATGATCGATAGAACCACAATTACTATACTCATTACTCTTATTATTATCAATCTAACTCATATTATTAGTCATATTATGCTTATATGATCGATAGAACGACAATTACTATACTTATTACTCTTATTATTATGAATCTAACTCATATTATTAGCCACATTATGCTTATATGATCGATAGAACTACAATTACTATACTCATTACTCTTATTATTATCAATCCAACTCATATTATTACCCATATTATGCTGATATGATCGATAGAACGACATTCACTATACTTATTACACTCACTATTATCAATCTAACTCATATTATTAACTATATTATGCAGATATGATCGATAGAACGACAATTACTATACTTATTACTCTTATTATTATCATGCTAACTCATATTATTAACCATATTATGCAGATATGATCGATAGAACTACAATTACTATACTCATTACTCTTATTATTATCAATCTAACTCATATTATTAGCCATATTATGCTTATATTATCGATAGAACGACAATTACTATACTTACTACTGTAATTATTATCAATCTAACTCATATTATTAGCCATATTATGCTTATATGATCGATAGAACGACAATTACTATACTTATTACTCTTATTATTATCAGACTAACTCATATTATTAGCCATATTGTGCTTATATGAGCGATAGAACGACAATTACTATATTTATTACACTCACTATTATCAATCTAACTCATATTATTAACCATATTATGCAGATATGATCGATAGAACGACAATTACTATACTTATTAATCTTATTATTATCAATCTAACTCATATTATGAGCCATATTGTGCTTATATGATCGATAGAACGACAATTACTATACTTATTACTCTTATTATTATAAATCTAACTCATATTATTAGCCATATTATGATTATATGATCGATAGAACGACAATTACTATACTCATTACTCTTATTATTATCAATCTAATTCATATTATTAGCCATATTATGCTTATATGATCGATAGAACGACAATTACTATACTTATTACACTTATTATTATCAATCTAACTCATATTATTAGCCATATTATGCTTATATGATCGATAGAACGACCATTACTATACTTATTACTCTTATTATTATCAATCTAACTCATATTATTAGCCATATTGTGATTACATGAGCGATAGAACGACAATTACTATATTTATTACACTCACTATTATCAATCTAACTCATATTACTAACCATATTATGCAGATATGATCGATAGAACGACAATTACTATACTCATTACTCTTATTATTATCAATCTAACTCATGCTATTAGCCATATTATGGTTATATGATCGATATAACGACAATTACTATACTAATTACTGTTATTATTATCAATCTAACTAATATTATTAACCATATTAAGCAGATATGATCGATAGAACGACAATTACTATACTTATTACTCTTATTATTATCAATCTAACTCATATTATTAGCCATATTGTGCATATATGATCGATAGAACGACAATTACTATACTTATTACTCTTATTATTATAAATCTAACTCATATTATTAGCCATATTATGCTTATATGATCGATAGAACGACAATTACTATACTTATTACTCTTATTATTATGAATCTAACTCATATTATTAGCCACATTATGCTTATATGATCGATAGAACTACAATTACTATACTCATTACTCTTATTATTATCAATCCAACTCATATTATTACCCATATTATGCTGATATGATCGATAGAACGACATTCACTATACTTATTACACTCACTATTATCAATCTAACTCATATTATTAACCATATTATGCAGATATGATCGATAGAACGACAATTACTATACTTATTACTCTTATTATTATCATTCTAACTCATATTATTAACCATATTATGCAGATATGATCGATAGAACTACAATTACTATACTCATTACTCTTATTATTATCAATCTAACTCATATTATTAGCCATATTATGCTTATATGATCGATAGAACGACAATTACTATACTCACTACTCTTAGTATTATCAATCTAACTCATATTATTAGCCATATTATGCTTATATTATCGATAGAACGACAATTACTATACTTATTACTGTTATTATTATCAATCTAACTCATATTATTTGCCATATTATGCTTATATGATCGATAGAACGACAATTACTATACTTATTACTCTTATTATTATAAATCTAACTCATATTATTAGCCATATTGTGCTTATATGAGCGATAGAACGACAATTACTATATTTATTACACTCACTATTATCAATCTAACTCATATTATTAACCATATTATGCAGATATGATCGATAGAACGACAATTACTATACTCATTACTCTTATTATTATCAATCTAACTCATGCTATTAGCCATATTATGGTTATATGATCGATATAACGACAATTACCTTACTTATTACTGTTATTGTTATGAATCTAACTCATATTATTAGCCATATTATGCTTATATGATCGATAGAACGACAATTACTATACTTATTACTCTTATTATTATGAATCTAACTCATATTATTAGCCACATTATGCTTATATGATCGATAGAACGACAATTACTATACTCATTACTGTTATTATTATCAATCTAACTCATATTATTAGCCATATTTTGCTTATATGATCGATAGAACGACAATTACTATACTTATTACACTTATTATTATCAACCTAACTCATATTATTAACCATATTATGCAGATATGATCGATAGAACGACAATTACTATACTTATTACTCTTATTATTATCAATCTAACTCATATTATTAGCCATATTGTGCTTATATGATCGATAGAACGACAATTACTATACTTATTACTCTTATTATTATAAATCTAACTCATATTATTAGCCATGTTATGCTTATATGAGCGATAGAACGACAATTACTATACTTATTACTCTTATTATTATCAATCTAACTCATATTATTAGCCATATTGTGCTTATATGATCAATAGAACGACAATTACTATACTTATTACAATTATTATTATGAATCTAACTCATATTATTAGCCACATTATGCTTATATGATCGATAGAACTACAATTACTATACTCATTACTCTTATTATTATCAATCCAACTCATATTATTACCCGTATTATGCTGATATGATCGATAGAACGACATTCACTATACGTATTACACTCACTATTATCAATCTAACTCATATTATTAACCATATTATGCAGATATGATCGATAGAACGACAATTACTATACTTATTACTCTTATTATTATCATTCTAACTCATATTATTAACCATATTATGCAGATATGATCGATAGAACCACAATTACTATACTCATTACTCTTATTATTATCAATCTAACTCATATTATTAGTCATATTATGCTTATATGATCGATAGAACGACAATTACTATACTTATTACTCTTATTATTATGAATCTAACTCATATTATTAGCCACATTATGCTTATATGATCGATAGAACTACAATTACTATACTCATTACTCTTATTATTATCAATCCAACTCATATTATTACCCATATTATGCTGATATGATCGATAGAACGACATTCACTATACTTATTACACTCACTATTATCAATCTAACTCATATTATTAACTATATTATGCAGATATGATCGATAGAACGACAATTACTATACTTATTACTCTTATTATTATCATGCTAACTCATATTATTAACCATATTATGCAGATATGATCGATAGAACTACAATTACTATACTCATTACTCTTATTATTATCAATCTAACTCATATTATTAGCCATATTATGCTTATATTATCGATAGAACGACAATTACTATACTTACTACTGTAATTATTATCAATCTAACTCATATTATTAGCCATATTATGCTTATATGATCGATAGAACGACAATTACTATACTTATTACTCTTATTATTATCAGACTAACTCATATTATTAGCCATATTGTGCTTATATGAGCGATAGAACGACAATTACTATATTTATTACACTCACTATTATCAATCTAACTCATATTATTAACCATATTATGCAGATATGATCGATAGAACGACAATTACTATACTTATTAATCTTATTATTATCAATCTAACTCATATTATGAGCCATATTGTGCTTATATGATCGATAGAACGACAATTACTATACTTATTACTCTTATTATTATAAATCTAACTCATATTATTAGCCATATTATGATTATATGATCGATAGAACGACAATTACTATACTCATTACTCTTATTATTATCAATCTAATTCATATTATTAGCCATATTATGCTTATATGATCGATAGAACGACAATTACTATACTTATTACACTTATTATTATCAATCTAACTCATATTATTAGCCATATTATGCTTATATGATCGATAGAACGACCATTACTATACTTATTACTCTTATTATTATCAATCTAACTCATATTATTAGCCATATTGTGATTACATGAGCGATAGAACGACAATTACTATATTTATTACACTCACTATTATCAATCTAACTCATATTACTAACCATATTATGCAGATATGATCGATAGAACGACAATTACTATACTCATTACTCTTATTATTATCAATCTAACTCATGCTATTAGCCATATTATGGTTATATGATCGATATAACGACAATTACTATACTAATTACTGTTATTATTATCAATCTAACTAATATTATTAACCATATTAAGCAGATATGATCGATAGAACGACAATTACTATACTTATTACTCTTATTATTATCAATCTAACTCATATTATTAGCCATATTGTGCATATATGATCGATAGAACGACAATTACTATACTTATTACTCTTATTATTATAAATCTAACTCATATTATTAGCCATATTATGCTTATATGATCGATAGAACGACAATTACTATACTTATTACTCTTATTATTATGAATCTAACTCATATTATTAGCCACATTATGCTTATATGATCGATAGAACTACAATTACTATACTCATTACTCTTATTATTATCAATCCAACTCATATTATTACCCATATTATGCTGATATGATCGATAGAACGACATTCACTATACTTATTACACTCACTATTATCAATCTAACTCATATTATTAACCATATTATGCAGATATGATCGATAGAACGACAATTACTATACTCATTACTCTTATTATTATCAATCTAACTCATATTATTAGCCATATTATGCTTATATGATCGATAGAACGACAATTACTATACTCACTACTCTTAGTATTATCAATCTAACTCATATTATTAGCCATATTATGCTTATATTATCGATAGAACGACAATTACTATACTTATTACTGTTATTATTATCAATCTAACTCATATTATTTGCCATATTATGCTTATATGATCGATAGAACGACAATTACTATACTTATTACTCTTATTATTATAAATCTAACTCATATTATTAGCCATATTGTGCTTATATGAGCGATAGAACGACAATTACTATATTTATTACACTCACTATTATCAATCTAACTCATATTATTAACCATATTATGCAGATATGATCGATAGAACGACAATTACTATACTCATTACTCTTATTATTATCAATCTAACTCATGCTATTAGCCATATTATGGTTATATGATCGATATAACGACAATTACCTTACTTATTACTGTTATTGTTATGAATCTAACTCATATTATTAGCCATATTATGCTTATATGATCGATAGAACGACAATTACTATACTTATTACTCTTATTATTATGAATCTAACTCATATTATTAGCCACATTATGCTTATATGATCGATAGAACTACAATTATTATACTCATTACTCTTATTATTATCAACCCAACTCATATTATTACCCATATTATGCTGATATGATCGATAGAACTACATTCACTATACTTATTACACTCACTATTATCAATCTAACTCATATTATTAACCATATTATGCAGATATGATCGATAGAACGACAATTACTATACTTATTACTCTTATTATTATCATTCTAACTCATATTATCAACCATATTATGCAGATATGATCGATAGAACGACAATTACTATACTCATTACTCTTATTATTATCAATCTAACTCATGCTATTAGCCATATTATGGTTATATGATCGATATAACGACAATTACCTTACTTATTACTGTTATTGTTATGAATCTAACTCATATTATTAGCCATATTATGCTTATATGATCGATAGAACGACAATTACTATACTTATTACTCTTATTATTATGAATCTAACTCATATTATTAGCCACATTATGCTTATATGATCGATAGAACTACAATTACTATACTCATTACTCTTATTATTATCAACCCAACTCATATTATTACCCATATTATGCTGATATGATCGATAGAACTACATTCACTATACTTATTACACTCACTATTATCAATCTAACTCATATTATTAACCATATTATGCAGATATGATCGATAGAACGACAATTACTATACTTATTACTCTTATTATTATCATTCTAACTCATATTATCAACCATATTATGCAGATATGATCGATAGAACTACAATTACTATACTCATTACTCTTATTATTATCAATCTAACTCATATTATTCGCCATATTATGGTTAAATGATCGATAGAACGACAATTACTATACTTATTACTCTTATTATTATCATTCTAACTCGTATTATTAGCCATATTATGCTTATATGATCGATAGAACGACAAATACTATACTTACTACTCTTATTATTATCAATCTAACTCATACTATTAGCCATATTATGCTTATATGATCGATAGAACGACAATTACTATACTCACTACTCTTAGTATTATCAATCTAACTCATATTATTAGCCATATTATGCTTTTATGATCGATAGAACGAGAATTACTATACTCACTACTCTTAGTATTATCAATCTAACTCATATTATTAGCCATATTATGCTTATATGATCGATAGAACGACAATTACTATACTTATTACTCTTATTATTATCAATCTAACTCATATTATTAGCCATATTGTGCTTATATGAGCGATAGAACGACAATTACTATATTTATTACACTGACTATTATCAATCTAACTCATATTATTAACCATATTATGCAGATATGATCGATAGACCGACAATTACTATACTTATTACACTTATTATTATCAATCTAACTCATATTATTAGCCATATTCTGCTTATATGATCGATAGAACGACTATTACTATACTTATTACTCTTATTATTATCAATCTAACTCATATTATTAGCCATATTGTGCTTATATGAGCGATAGAACGACAATTACTATATTTATTGCACTCACTATTATCAATCTAACTCACATTATTAGCCATATTATGCTTATATGATCGATAGTACGACAATTACTATACTCATTACTCTTATTATTATCAATCTAACTCATATTATTAACCATATTATGCAGATATGATCGATCGAACGACAATTACTATACTTTTTACACTTATTATTATCAATCTAACTCATAGTATTAGCCATATTATGCTTATATGATCGATAGTACGACAATTACTATACTCATTGCTCTTAGTATTATCAATCTAACTCATATTATTAGCCATATTATGCTTATATGATCGATAGAACGACAATTACTATACTTATTACTCTTATTATTATCAATCTAACTCATATTATTAGCCATATTGTGCTTATATGAGCGATAGAACGACAATTACTATATTTATTACACTCACTATTATCAATCTAACTCATATTATTAACCATATTATGCAGATATGATCGATAGACCGACAATTACTATACTTATTACACTTATTATTATCAATCTAACTCATATTATTAGCCATATTCTGCTTATATGATCGATAGAACGACTATTACTATACTTATTACTCTTATTATTATCAATCTAACTCATATTATTAGCCATATTGTGCTTATATGAGCGATAGAACGACAATTACTATATTTATTGCACTCACTATTATCAATCTAACTCACATTATTAGCCGTATTATGCTTATATGATCGATAGTACGACAATTACTATACTCATTACTCTTATTATTATCAATCTAACTCATATTATTAACCATATTATGCAGATATGATCGATCGAACGACAATTACTATACTTTTTACACTTATTATTATCAATCTAAGTCATAGTATTAGCCATATTATGCTTGTATGATCGATAGTACGACAATTACTATACTCATTGCTCTTATTATTAACAATCTAACTCATATTATTAAGCATATTATGCAATTATGATCGATAGAACGACAATTACTATACTTATTACACTTATTATTATCAATCTAACTCATATTATTAGCCATATTATGCTTGTATGATCGATAGAACGACAATTACTATACTTATTACTCTTATTATTATCAATCTAACTCATATTATTAGCCATATTGTGATTACATGAGCGATAGAACGACAATTACTATATTTATTACACTCACTATTATCAATCTAACTCATATTATTAACCATATTATGCAGATATGATCGATAGAACGACAATTACTATACTCATTACTCTTATTATTATCAATCTAACTCATATTATTAGCCATATTATGGTTAAATGATCGATAGAACGACAATTACTATACTCACTACTCTTAGTATTATCAATCTAACTCATATTATTAGCCATATTATGCTTTTATGATCGATAGAACGAGAATCACAATACTCACTACTCTTAGTATTATCAATCTAACTCATATTATTAGCCATATTATGCTTATATGATCGATAGAACGACAATTACTATACTTATTACTCTTATTATCATCAATCCAACTTATATTAAAAGCCATATTATGCTTATATTATCGATAGAACGACAACTACTATACTTATTACTCTTATTATTATCAATCTAACTCATATTATTAGCCATATTATGGTTTAATGATCGATAGAACGACAATTACTATACTTATTACTCTTATTATTATCAATCTAACTCATATTATTAGCCATATTGTGCTTATATGAGCGATAGAACGACAATTACTATATTTATTACACTCACTATTATCAATCTAACTCATATTATTAACCATATTATGCAGATATGATCGATAGAACGACAATTACTATACTTATTACTCTTATTATTATCAATCTAACTCATATTATTAGCCATATTGTGCTTATATGATCGATAGAACGACAATTACTATACATATTACTCTTATTATTATAAATCTAACTCATATTATTAGCCATATTATGCTTATATGAGCGATAGAACGACAATTACTATACTTATTACTCTTATTATTATCAATCTAACTCATATTATTAGCCATATTGTGCTTATATGATCGATAGAACGACAATTACTATACTTATTACTCTTATTATTATAAATCTAACTCGTATTATTAGCCATATTATGCTTATATGATCGATAGAACGACAATTACTATACTCATTACTCTTATTATTATCAATCTAACTCTTGCTATTAGCCATATTATGGTTATATGATCGATATAACGACAATTACTATACTAATTACTGTTATTATTATCAATGTAACTCATATTATTGACCATACTATGCAGATATGATCGATAGAACGACAATTACTATACTTATTACTCTTATTATTATCAATCTAACTCATATTATTAGCCATATTGTGCTTATATGATCAATAGAACGACAATTACTATACTTATTACAATTATTATTATGAATCTAACTCATATTATTAACCATATTATGCAGATATGATCGATAGAACTACAATTACTATACTCATTACTCTTATTATTATCAATCTAACTCATATTATTAGCCATATTATGCTTATATTATCGATAGAACGACAATTACTATACTTGCTACTGTAATTATTATCAATCTAACTCATATTATTAGCCATATTATGCTTATATGATCGATAGAACGACAATTACTATACTTATTACACTTATTATTATCAATCTAACTCATATTATTAACCATATTATGCAGATATGATCGATAGAACGACAATTACTATACTTATTACTCTTATTATTATCAATCTAACTCATATTATTAGCCATATTGTGCTTATATGATCGATAGAACGACAATTACTATACTTATTACTCTTATTATTATAAATCTAACTCATATTATTAGCCATGTTATGCTTATATGAGCGATAGAACGACAATTACTATACTTATTACTCTTATTATTATCAATCTAACTCATATTATTAGCCATATTGTGCTTATATGATCAATAGAACGACAATTACTATACTTATTACAATTATTATTATGAATCTAACTCATATTATTAGCCACATTATGCTTATATGATCGATAGAACTACAATTACTATACTCATTACTCTTATTATTATCAATCCAACTCATATTATTACCCGTATTATGCTGATATGATCGATAGAACGACATTCACTATACGTATTACACTCACTATTATCAATCTAACTCATATTATTAACCATATTATGCAGATATGATCGATAGAACGACAATTACTATACTTATTACTCTTATTATTATCATTCTAACTCATATTATTAACCATATTATGCAGATATGATCGATAGAACCACAATTACTATACTCATTACTCTTATTATTATCAATCTAACTCATATTATTAGTCATATTATGCTTATATGATCGATAGAACGACAATTACTGTACTTATTACTCTTATTATTATGAATCTAACTCATATTATTAGCCACATTATGCTTATATGATCGATAGAACTACAATTACTATACTCATTACTCTTATTATTATCAATCCAACTCATATTATTACCCATATTATGCTGATATGATCGATAGAACGACATTCACTATACTTATTACACTCACTATTATCAATCTAACTCATATTATTAACCATATTATGCAGATATGATCGATAGAACGACAATTACTATACTTATTACTCTTATTATTATCATGCTAACTCATATTATTAACCATATTATGCAGATATGATCGATAGAACTACAATTACTATACTCATTACTCTTATTATTATCAATCTAACTCATATTATTAGCCATATTATGCTTATATTATCGATAGAACGACAATTACTATACTTACTACTGTAATTATTATCAATCTAACTCATATTATTAGCCATATTATGCTTATATGATCGATAGAACGACAATTACTATACTTATTACTCTTATTATTATCAGACTAACTCATATTATTAGCCATATTGTGCTTATATGAGCGATAGAACGACAATTACTATATTTATTACACTCACTATTATCAATCTAACTCATATTATTAACCATATTATGCAGATATGATCGATAGAACGACAATTACTATACTTATTAATCTTATTATTATCAATCTAACTCATATTATGAGCCATATTGTGCTTATATGATCGATAGAACGACAATTACTATACTTATTACTCTTATTATTATAAATCTAACTCATATTATTAGCCATATTATGATTATATGATCGATAGAACGACAATTACTATACTCATTACTCTTATTATTATCAATCTAATTCATATTATTAGCCATATTATGCTTATATGATCGATAGAACGACAATTACTATACTTATTACACTTATTATTATCAATCTAACTCATATTATTAGCCATATTATGCTTATATGATCGATAGAACGACCATTACTATACTTATTACTCTTATTATTATCAATCTAACTCATATTATTAGCCATATTGTGATTACATGAGCGATAGAACGACAATTACTATATTTATTACACTCACTATTATCAATCTAACTCATATTACTAACCATATTATGCAGATATGATCGATAGAACGACAATTACTATACTCATTACTCTTATTATTATCAATCTAACTCATGCTATTAGCCATATTATGGTTATATGATCGATATAACGACAATTACTATACTAATTACTGTTATTATTATCAATCTAACTAATATTATTAACCATATTAAGCAGATATGATCGATAGAACGACAATTACTATACTTATTACTCTTATTATTATCAATCTAACTCATATTATTAGCCATATTGTGCATATATGATCGATAGAACGACAATTACTATACTTATTACTCTTATTATTATAAATCTAACTCATATTATTAGCCATATTATGCTTATATGATCGATAGAACGACAATTACTATACTTATTACTCTTATTATTATGAATCTAACTCATATTATTAGCCACATTATGCTTATATGATCGATAGAACTACAATTACTATACTCATTACTCTTATTATTATCAATCCAACTCATATTATTACCCATATTATGCTGATATGATCGATAGAACGACATTCACTATACTTATTACACTCACTATTATCAATCTAACTCATATTATTAACCATATTATGCAGATATGATCGGTAGAACGACAATTACTATACTTATTACTCTTATTATTATCATTCTAACTCATATTATTAACCATATTATGCAGATATGATCGATAGAACTACAATTACTATACTCATTACTCTTATTATTATCAATCTAACTCATATTATTAGCCATATTATGCTTATATGATCGATAGAACGACAATTACTATACTCACTACTCTTAGTATTATCAATCTAACTCATATTATTAGCCATATTATGCTTATATTATCGATAGAACGACAATTACTATACTTATTACTGTTATTATTATCAATCTAACTCATATTATTTGCCATATTATGCTTATATGATCGATAGAACGACAATTACTATACTTATTACTCTTATTATTATAAATCTAACTCATATTATTAGCCATATTGTGCTTATATGAGCGATAGAACGACAATTACTATATTTATTACACTCACTATTATCAATCTAACTCATATTATTAACCATATTATGCAGATATGATCGATAGAACGACAATTACTATACTCATTACTCTTATTATTATCAATCTAACTCATGCTATTAGCCATATTATGGTTATATGATCGATATAACGACAATTACCTTACTTATTACTGTTATTGTTATGAATCTAACTCATATTATTAGCCATATTATGCTTATATGATCGATAGAACGACAATTACTATACTTATTACTCTTATTATTATGAATCTAACTCATATTATTAGCCACATTATGCTTATATGATCGATAGAACTACAATTACTATACTCATTACTCTTATTATTATCAACCCAACTCATATTATTACCCATATTATGCTGATATGATCGATAGAACTACATTCACTATACTTATTACACTCACTATTATCAATCTAACTCATATTATTAACCATATTATGCAGATATGATCGATAGAACGACAATTACTATACTTATTACACTTATTATTATCAATCTAACTCATATTATTAACCATATTATGCAGATATGATCGATAGAACGACAATTACTATACTTATTACTCTTATTATTATCAATCTAACTCATATTATTAGCCATATTGTGCTTATATGATCGATAGAACGACAATTACTATACTTATTACTCTTATTATTATAAATCTAACTCATATTATTAGCCATGTTATGCTTATATGAGCGATAGAACGACAATTACTATACTTATTACTCTTATTATTATCAATCTAACTCATATTATTAGCCATATTGTGCTTATATGATCAATAGAACGACAATTACTATACTTATTACAATTATTATTATGAATCTAACTCATATTATTAGCCACATTATGCTTATATGATCGATAGAACTACAATTACTATACTCATTACTCTTATTATTATCAATCCAACTCATATTATTACCCGTATTATGCTGATATGATCGATAGAACGACATTCACTATACGTATTACACTCACTATTATCAATCTAACTCATATTATTAACCATATTATGCAGATATGATCGATAGAACGACAATTACTATACTTATTACTCTTATTATTATCATTCTAACTCATATTATTAACCATATTATGCAGATATGATCGATAGAACCACAATTACTATACTCATTACTCTTATTATTATCAATCTAACTCATATTATTAGTCATATTATGCTTATATGATCGATAGAACGACAATTACTATACTTATTACTCTTATTATTATGAATCTAACTCATATTATTAGCCACATTATGCTTATATGATCGATAGAACTACAATTACTATACTCATTACTCTTATTATTATCAATCCAACTCATATTATTACCCATATTATGCTGATATGATCGATAGAACGACATTCACTATACTTATTACACTCACTATTATCAATCTAACTCATATTATTAACCATATTATGCAGATATGATCGATAGAACGACAATTACTATACTTATTACTCTTATTATTATCATGCTAACTCATATTATTAACCATATTATGCAGATATGATCGATAGAACTACAATTACTATACTCATTACTCTTATTATTATCAATCTAACTCATATTATTAGCCATATTATGCTTATATTATCGATAGAACGACAATTACTATACTTACTACTGTAATTATTATCAATCTAACTCATATTATTAGCCATATTATGCTTATATGATCGATAGAACGACAATTACTATACTTATTACTCTTATTATTATCAGACTAACTCATATTATTAGCCATATTGTGCTTATATGAGCGATAGAACGACAATTACTATATTTATTACACTCACTATTATCAATCTAACTCATATTATTAACCATATTATGCAGATATGATCGATAGAACGACAATTACTATACTTATTAATCTTATTATTATCAATCTAACTCATATTATGAGCCATATTGTGCTTATATGATCGATAGAACGACAATTACTATACTTATTACTCTTATTATTATAAATCTAACTCATATTATTAGCCATATTATGATTATATGATCGATAGAACGACAATTACTATACTCATTACTCTTATTATTATCAATCTAATTCATATTATTAGCCATATTATGCTTATATGATCGATAGAACGACAATTACTATACTTATTACACTTATTATTATCAATCTAACTCATATTATTAGCCATATTATGCTTATATGATCGATAGAACGACCATTACTATACTTATTACTCTTATTATTATCAATCTAACTCATATTATTAGCCATATTGTGATTACATGAGCGATAGAACGACAATTACTATATTTATTACACTCACTATTATCAATCTAACTCATATTACTAACCATATTATGCAGATATGATCGATAGAACGACAATTACTATACTCATTACTCTTATTATTATCAATCTAACTCATGCTATTAGCCATATTATGGTTATATGATCGATATAACGACAATTACTATACTAATTACTGTTATTATTATCAATCTAACTAATATTATTAACCATATTAAGCAGATATGATCGATAGAACGACAATTACTATACTTATTACTCTTATTATTATCAATCTAACTCATATTATTAGCCATATTGTGCATATATGATCGATAGAACGACAATTACTATACTTATTACTCTTATTATTATAAATCTAACTCATATTATTAGCCATATTATGCTTATATGATCGATAGAACGACAATTACTATACTTATTACTCTTATTATTATGAATCTAACTCATATTATTAGCCACATTATGCTTATATGATCGATAGAACTACAATTACTATACTCATTACTCTTATTATTATCAATCCAACTCATATTATTACGCATATTATGCTGATATGATCGATAGAACGACATTCACTATACTTATTACACTCACTATTATCAATCTAACTCATATTATTAACCATATTATGCAGATATGATCGATAGAACGACAATTACTATACTTATTACTCTTATTATTATCATTCTAACTCATATTATTAACCATATTATGCAGATATGATCGATAGAACTACAATTACTATACTCATTACTCTTATTATTATCAATCTAACTCATATTATTAGCCATATTATGCTTATATGATCGATAGAACGACAATTACTATACTCACTACTCTTAGTATTATCAATCTAACTCATATTATTAGCCATATTATGCTTATATTATCGATAGAACGACAATTACTATACTTATTACTGTTATTATTATCAATCTAACTCATATTATTTGCCATATTATGCTTATATGATCGATAGAACGACAATTACTATACTTATTACTTTTATTATTATAAATCTAACTCATATTATTAGCCATATTGTGCTTATATGAGCGATAGAACGACAATTACTATATTTATTACACTCACTATTATCAATCTAACTCATATTATTAACCATATTATGCAGATATGATCGATAGAACGACAATTACTATACTCATTACTCTTATTATTATCAATCTAACTCATGCTATTAGCCATATTATGGTTATATGATCGATATAACGACAATTACCTTACTTATTACTGTTATTGTTATGAATCTAACTCATATTATTAGCCATATTATGCTTATATGATCGATAGAACGACAATTACTATACTTATTACTCTTATTATTATGAATCTAACTCATATTATTAGCCACATTATGCTTATATGATCGATAGAACTACAATTACTCTACTCATTACTCTTATTATTATCAACCCAACTCATATTATTACCCATATTATGCTGATATGATCGATAGAACTACATTCACTATACTTATTACACTCACTATTATCAATCTAACTCATATTATTAACCATATTATGCAGATATGATCGATAGAACGACAATTACTATACTTATTACTCTTATTATTATCATTCTAACTCATATTATCAACCATATTATGCAGATATGATCGATAGAACGACAATTACTATACTCATTACTCTTATTATTATCAATCTAACTCATGCTATTAGCCATATTATGGTTATATGATCGATATAACGACAATTACCTTACTTATTACTGTTATTGTTATGAATCTAACTCATATTATTAGCCATATTATGCTTATATGATCGATAGAACGACAATTACTATACTTATTACTCTTATTATTATGAATCTAACTCATATTATTAGCCACATTATGCTTATATGATCGATAGAACTACAATTACTATACTCATTACTCTTATTATTATCAACCCAACTCATATTATTACCCATATTATGCTGATATGATCGATAGAACTACATTCACTATACTTATTACACTCACTATTATCAATCTAACTCATATTATTAACCATATTATGCAGATATGATCGATAGAACGACAATTACTATACTTATTACTCTTATTATTATCATTCTAACTCATATTATCAACCATATTATGCAGATATGATCGATAGAACTACAATTACTATACTCATTACTCTTATTATTATCAATCTAACTCATATTATTAGCCATATTATGCTTATATGATCGAAAGAACGACAATTACTATACTCACTACTCTTAGTATTATCAATCTAACTCATATTATTAGCCATATTATGCTTATATTATCGATAGAACGACAATTACTATACTTATTACTGTTATTATTATCAATCTAACTCATATTATTAGCCATATTATGCTTATATGATCGATAGAACGACAATTACTATACTTATTACTCTTATTATTATCAATCTAACTCATATTATTAGCCATATTGTGCTTATATGAGCGATAGAACGACAATTACTATATTTATTACACTCACTATTATCAATCTAACTCATATTATTAACCATATTATGCAGATATGATCGATAGAACGACAATTACTATACTTATTACTCTTATTATTATCAATCTAACTCATATTATTAGCCATATTGTGCTTATATGATCGATAGAACGACAATTACTATACATATTACTCTTATTATTATAAATCTAACTCATATTATTAGCCATATTATGCTTATATGAGCGATAGAACGACAATTACTATACTTATTACTCTTATTATTATCAATCTAACTCATATTATTAGCCATATTGTGCTTATATGATCGATAGAACGACAATTACTATACTTATTACTCTTATTATTATAAATCTAACTCGTATTATTAGCCATATTATGCTTATATGATCGATAGAACGACAATTACTATACTCATTACTCTTATTATTATCAATCTAACTCATGCTATTAGCCATATTATGGTTATATGATCGATATAACGACAATTACTATACTAATTACTGTTATTATTATCAATGTAACTCATATTATTGACCATACTATGCAGATATGATCGATAGAACGACAATTACTATACTTATTACTCTTATTATTATCAATCTAACTCATATTATTAGCCATATTGTGCTTATATGATCAATAGAACGACAATTACTATACTTATTACAATTATTATTATGAATCTAACTCATATTATTAACCATATTATGCAGATATGATCGATAGAACTACAATTACTATACTCATTACTCTTATTATTATCAATCTAACTCATATTATTAGCCATATTATGCTTATATTATCGATAGAACGACAATTACTATACTTACTACTGTAATTATTATCAATCTAACTCATATTATTAGCCATATTATGCTTATATGATCGATAGAACGACAATTACTATACTTATTACTCTTATTATTATCAGACTAACTCATATTATTAGCCATATTGTGCTTATATGAGCGATAGAACGACAATTACTATATTTATTACACTCACTATTATCAATCTAACTCATATTATTAACCATATTATGCAGATATGATCGATAGAACGACAATTACTATACTTATTAATCTTATTATTATCAATCTAACTCATATTATGAGCCATATTGTGCTTATATGATCGATAGAACGACAATTACTATACTTATTACTCTTATTATTATAAATCTAACTCATATTATTAGCCATATTATGATTATATGATCGATAGAACGACAATTACTATACTCATTACTCTTATTATTATCAATCTAATTCATATTATTAGCCATATTATGCTTATATGATCGATAGAACGACAATTACTATACTTATTACACTTATTATTATCAATCTAACTCATATTATTAGCCATATTATGCTTATATGATCGATAGAACGACCATTACTATACTTATTACTCTTATTATTATCAATCTAACTCATATTATTAGCCATAT
Source organism: Megachile rotundata (assembly GCF_050947335.1). Taxonomy (NCBI): domain Eukaryota; kingdom Metazoa; phylum Arthropoda; class Insecta; order Hymenoptera; family Megachilidae; genus Megachile; species Megachile rotundata. The sequence goes on from NW_027473791.1 coordinate 84,185, forward strand.
TGTGATTACATGAGCGATAGAACGACAATTACTATATTTATTACACTCACTATTATCAATCTAACTCATATTACTAACCATATTATGCAGATATGATCGATAGAACGACAATTACTATACTCATTACTCTTATTATTATCAATCTAACTCATGCTATTAGCCATATTATGGTTATATGATCGATATAACGACAATTACTATACTAATTACTGTTATTATTATCAATCTAACTAATATTATTAACCATATTATGCAGATATGATCGATAGAACGACAATTACTATACTTATTACTCTTATTATTATCAATCTAACTCATATTATTAGCCATATTGTGCATATATGATCGATAGAACGACAATTACTATACTTATTACTCTTATTATTATAAATCTAACTCATATTATTAGCCATATTATGCTTATATGATCGATAGAACGACAATTACTATACTTATTACTCTTATTATTATGAATCTAACTCATATTATTAGCCACATTATGCTTATATGATCGATAGAACTACAATTACTATACTCATTACTCTTATTATTATCAATCCAACTCATATTATTACCCATATTATGCTGATATGATCGATAGAACGACATTCACTATACTTATTACACTCACTATTATCAATCTAACTCATATTATTAACCATATTATGCAGATATGATCGATAGAACGACAATTACTATACTTATTACTCTTATTATTATCATTCTAACTCATATTATTAACCATATTATGCAGATATGATCGATAGAACTACAATTACTATACTCATTACTCTTATTATTATCAATCTAACTCATATTATTAGCCATATTATGCTTATATGATCGATAGAACGACAATTACTATACTCACTACTCTTAGTATTATCAATCTAACTCATATTATTAGCCATATTATGCTTATATTATCGATAGAACGACAATTACTATACTTATTACTGTTATTATTATCAATCTAACTCATATTATTTGCCATATTATGCTTATATGATCGATAGAACCACAATTACTATACTTATTACTCTTATTATTATAAATCTAACTCATATTATTAGCCATATTGTGCTTATATGAGCGATAGAACGACAATTACTATATTTATTACACTCACTATTATCAATCTAACTCATATTATTAACCATATTATGCAGATATGATCGATAGAACGACAATTACTATACTCATTACTCTTATTATTATCAATCTAACTCATGCTATTAGCCATATTATGGTTATATGATCGATATAACGACAATTACCTTACTTATTACTGTTATTGTTATGAATCTAACTCATATTATTAGCCATATTATGCTTATATGATCGATAGAACGACAATTACTATACTTATTACTCTTATTATTATGAATCTAACTCATATTATTAGCCACATTATGCTTATATGATCGATAGAACTACAATTACTATACTCATTACTCTTATTATTATCAACCCAACTCATATTATTACCCATATTATGCTGATATGATCGATAGAACTACATTCACTATACTTATTACACTCACTATTATCAATCTAACTCATATTATTAACCATATTATGCAGATATGATCGATAGAACGACAATTACTATACTTATTACTCTTATTATTATCATTCTAACTCATATTATCAACCATATTATGCAGATATGATCGATAGAACTACAATTACTATACTCATTACTCTTATTATTATCAATCTAACTCATATTATTAGCCATATTATGCTTATATGATCGAAAGAACGACAATTACTATACTCACTACTCTTAGTATTATCAATCTAACTCATATTATTAGCCATATTATGCTTATATTATCGATAGAACGACAATTACTATACTTATTACTGTTATTATTATCAATCTAACTCATATTATTAGCCATATTATGCTTATATGATCGATAGAACGACAATTACTATACTTATTACTCTTATTATTATCAATCTAACTCATATTATTAGCCATATTGTGCTTATATGAGCGATAGAACGACAATTACTATATTTATTACACTCACTATTATCAATCTAACTCATATTATTAACCATATTATGCAGATATGATCGATAGAACGACAATTACTATACTTATTACTCTTATTATTATCAATCTAACTCATATTATTAGCCATATTGTGCTTATATGATCGATAGAACGACAATTACTATACATATTACTCTTATTATTATAAATCTAACTCATATTATTAGCCATGTTATGCTTATATGAGCGATAGAACGACAATTACTATACTTATTACTCTTATTATTATCAATCTAACTCGTATTATTAGCCATATTATGCTTATATGATCGATAGAACGACAATTACTATACTCATTACTCTTATTATTATCAATCTAACTCATGCTATTAGCCATATTATGGTTATATGATCGATATAACGACAATTACTATACTAATTACTGTTATTATTATCAATGTAACTCATATTATTGACCATACTATGCAGATATGATCGATAGAACGACAATTACTATACTTATTACTCTTATTATTATCAATCTAACTCATATTATTAGCCATATTGTGCTTATATGATCAATAGAACGACAATTACTTTACTTATTACAATTATTATTATGAATCTAACTCATATTATTAGCCACATTATGCTTATATGATCGATAGAACTACAATTACTATACTCATTACTCTTATTATTATCAATCCAACTCATATTATTACCCGTATTATGCTGATATGATCGATAGAACGACATTCACTATACGTATTACACTCACTATTATCAATCTAACTCATATTATTAACCATATTATGCAGATATGATCGATAGAACGACAATTACTATACTTATTACTCTTATTATTATCATTCTAACTCATATTATTAACCATATTATGCATATATGATCGATAGAACTACAATTACTATACTCATTACTCTTATTATTATCAATCTAACTCATATTATTAGTCATATTATGCTTATATGATCGATAGAACGACAATTACAATACGTATTACTCTTATTATTATGAATCTAACTCATATTATTAGCCACATTATGCTTATATGATCGATAGAACTACAATTACTATACTCATTACTCTTATTATTATCAATCCAACTCATATTATTACCCATATTATGCTGATATGATCGATAGAACGACATTCACTATACTTATTACACTCACTATTATCAATCTAACTCATATTATTAACCATATTATGCAGATATGATCGATAGAACGACAATTACTATACTTATTACTCTTATTATTATCATTCTAACTCATATTATTAACCATATTATGCAGATATGATCGATAGAACTACAATTACTATACTCATTACTCTTATTATTATCAATCTAACTCATATTATTAGCCATATTATGCTTATATTATCGATAGAACGACAATTACTATACTTATTACTGTCATTATTATCAATCTAACTCATATTATTAGCCATATTATGCTTATATGATCGATAGAACGACAATTACTATACTTATTACTCTTATTATTATCAGACTAACTCATATTATTAGCCATATTGTGCTTATATGAGCGATAGAACGACAATTACTATATTTATTACACTCACTATTATCAATCTAACTCATATTATTAACCATATTATGCAGATATGATCGATAGAACGACAATTACTATACTTATTAATCTTATTATTATCAATCTAACTCATATTATGAGCCATATTGTGCTTATATGATCGATAGAACGACAATTACTATACTTATTACTCTTATTATTATAAATCTAACTCATATTATTAGCCATATTATGCTTATATGATCGATAGAACGACAATTACTATACTCATTACTCTTATTATTATCAATCTAATTCATATTATTAGCCATATTATGCTTATATGATCGATAGAACGACAATTACTATACTTATTACACTTATTATTATCAATCTAACTCATATTATTAGCCATATTATGCTTATATGATCGATAGTACGACAATTACTATACTCATTGCTCTTATTATTATCAATCTAACTCATATTATTAACCATATTATGCAATTATGATCGATAGAATGACAATTACTATACTTATTACACTTATTATTATCAATCTAACTCATATTATTAGCCATATTATGCTTGTATGATCGATAGAACGACAATTACTATACTTATTACTCTTATTATTATCAATCTAACTCATATTATTAGCCATATTGTGATTACATGAGCGATAGAACGACAATTACTATATTTATTACACTCACTATTATCAATCTAACTCATATTATTAACCATATTATGCAGATATGATCGATAGAACGACAATTACTATACTCATTACTCTTATTATTATCAATCTAACTCATATTATTCGCCATATTATGGTTAAATGATCGATAGAACGACAATTACTATACTTATTACTCTTATTATTATCATTCTAACTCGTATTATTAGCCATATTATGCTTATATGATCGATAGAACGACAAATACTATACTTACTACTCTTATTATTATCAATCTAACTCATACTATTAGCCATATTATGCTTATATGATCGATAGAACGACAATTACTATACTCACTACTCTTAGTATTATCAATCTAACTCATATTATTAGCCATATTATGCTTTTATGATCGATAGAACGAGAATTACTATACTCACTACTCTTAGTATTATCAATCTAACTCATATTATTAGCCATATTATGCTTATATGATCGATAGAACGACAATTACTATACTTATTACTCTTATTATTATCAATCTAACTCATATTATTAGCCATATTGTGCTTATATGAGCGATAGAACGACAATTACTATATTTATTACACTGACTATTATCAATCTAACTCATATTATTAACCATATTATGCAGATATGATCGATAGACCGACAATTACTATACTTATTACACTTATTATTATCAATCTAACTCATATTATTAGCCATATTCTGCTTATATGATCGATATAACGACAATTACTATACTTATTACTCTTATTATTATCAACCTAACTCATATTATTAGCCATATTGTGCTTATATGATCGATAGTACGACAATTACTATACTCATTACTCTTATTATTATCAATCTAACTCATATTATTAACCACATTATGCAGATATGATCGATCGAACGACAATTACTATACTTTTTACACTTATTATTATCAATCTAACTCATAGTATTAGCCATATTATGCTTATATGATCGATAGTACGACAATTACTATACTCATTGCTCTTAGTATTATCAATCTAACTCATATTATTAGCCATATTATGCTTTTATGATCGATAGAACGAGAATTACTATACTCACTACTCTTAGTATTATCAATCTAACTCATATTATTAGCCATATTATGGTTAAATGATCGATAGAACGACAATTACTATACTCACTACTCTTAGTATTATCAATCTAACTCATATTATTAGCCATATTATGCTTTTATGATCGATAGAACGAGAATTACAATACTCACTACTCTTAGTATTATCAATCTAACTCATATTATTAGCCATATTATGCTTATATGATCGATAGAACGACAATTACTATACTTATTACTCTTATTATTGTCAATCTAACTCATATTATTAGCCATATTGTGCTTATATGATCGATAGAACTACAATTACTATACTCATTACTCTTACTATTATCAATCCAACTCATATTATTACCCATATTATGCTGATATGATCGATAGAACGACATTCACTATACTTATTACACTCACTATTATCAAACTAACTCATATTATTAACCATATTATGCAGATATGATCGATAGAACGACAATTACTATACTCACTACTCTTAGTATTATCAATCTAACTCATATTATTAGCCATATTATGCTTTTATGATCGATAGAACGAGAATTACTATACTCACTACTCTTAGTGTTTTCAATCTAACTCATATTATTAGCCATATTATGCTTTTATGATCGATAGAACGAGAATTACAATACTCACTACTCTTAGTATTATCAATCTAACTCATATTATTAGCCATATTATGCTTATATGATCGATAGAACGACAATTACTATACTTATTACTCTTATTATTATCAATCTAACTCATATTATTAGCCATATTGTGCTTATATGAGCGATAGAACGACAATTACTATATTTATTGCACTCACTATTATCAATCTAACTCACATTATTAGCCATATTATGCTTATATGATCGATAGTACGACAATTACTATACTCATTACTCTTATTATTATCAATCTAACTCATATTATTAACCATATTATGCAGATATGATCGATCGAACGACAATTACTATACTTTTTACACTTATTATTATCAATCTAACTCATAGTATTAGCCATATTATGCTTATATGATCGATAGTACGACAATTACTATACTCATTGCTCTTAGTATTATCAATCTAACTCATATTAAAAGCCATATTATGCTTATATGATCGATAGAACGACAATTACTATACTTATTACTCTTATTATTATCAATCTAACTCATATTATTAGCCATATTGTGCTTATATGAGCGATAGAACGACAATTACTATATTTATTACACTCACTATTATCAATCTAACTCATATTATTAACCATATTATGCAGATATGATCGATAGACCGACAATTACTATACTTATTACACTTATTATTATCAATCTAACTCATATTATTAGCCATATTCTGCTTATATGATCGATAGAACGACTATTACTATACTTATTACTCTTATTATTATCAATCTAACTCATATTATTAGCCATATTGTGCTTATATGAGCGATAGAACGACAATTACTATATTTATTGCACTCACTATTATCAATCTAACTCACATTATTAGCCATATTATGCTTATATGATCGATAGTACGACAATTACTATACTCATTACTCTTATTATTATCAATCTAACTCATATTATTAACCATATTATGCAGATATGATCGATCGAACGACAATTACTATACTTTTTACACTTATTATTATCAATCTAACTCATAGTATTAGCCATATTATGCTTATATGATCGATAGTACGACAATTACTATACTCATTGCTCTTATTATTATCAATCTAACTCATATTATTAACCATATTATACAATTATGATCGATAGAACGACAATTACTATACTTATTACACTTATTATTATGAATCTAACTCATATTATTAGCCATATTATGCTTGTATGATCGATAGAACGACAATTACTATACTTATTACTCTTATTATTATCAATCTAACTCATATTATTAGCCATATTGTGATTACATGAGCGATAGAACGACAATTACTATATTTATTACACTCACTATTATCAATCTAACTCATATTATTAACCATATTATGCAGATATGATCGATAGAACGACAATTACTATACTCATTACTCTTATTATTATCAATCTAACTCATATTATTAGCCATATTATGGTTAAATGATCGATAGAACGACAATTACTATACTCACTACTCTTAGTATTATCAATCTAACTCATATTATTAGCCATATTATGCTTTTATGATCGATAGAACGAGAATTACAATACTCACTACTCTTAGTATTATCAATCTAACTCATATTATTAGCCATATTATGCTTATATGATCGATAGAACGACAATTACTATACTTATTACTCTTATTATCATCAATCCAACTCATATTAAAAGCCATATTATGCTTATATTATCGATAGAACGACAATTACTATACTTATTACTCTTATTATTATCAATCTAACTCATATTATTAGCCATATTATGGTTTAATGATCGATAGAACGACAATTACTATACTTATTACTCTTATTATTATCAATCTAACTCATATTATTCGCCATATTATGGTTAAATGATCGATAGAACGACAATTACTATACTTATTACTCTTATTATTATCATTCTAACTCGTATTATTAGCCATATTATGCTTATATGATCGATAGAACGACAAATACTATACTTACTACTCTTATTATTATCAATCTAACTCATACTATTAGCCATATTATGCTTATATGATCGATAGAACGACAATTACTATACTCACTACTCTTAGTATTATCAATCTAACTCATATTATTAGCCATATTATGCTTTTATGATCGATAGAACGAGAATTACTATACTCACTACTCTTAGTATTATCAATCTAACTCATATTATTAGCCATATTATGCTTATATGATCGATAGAACGACAATTACTATACTTATTACTCTTATTATTATCAATCTAACTCATATTATTAGCCATATTGTGCTTATATGAGCGATAGAACGACAATTACTATATTTATTACACTGACTATTATCAATCTAACTCATATTATTAACCATATTATGCAGATATGATCGATAGACCGACAATTACTATACTTATTACACTTATTATTATCAATCTAACTCATATTATTAGCCATATTCTGCTTATATGATCGATAGAACGACTATTACTATACTTATTACTCTTATTATTATCAATCTAACTCATATTATTAGCCATATTGTGCTTATATGAGCGATAGAACGACAATTACTATATTTATTGCACTCACTATTATCAATCTAACTCACATTATTAGCCATATTATGCTTATATGATCGATAGTACGACAATTACTATACTCATTACTCTTATTATTATCAATCTAACTCATATTATTAACCATATTATGCAGATATGATCGATCGAACGACAATTACTATACTTTTTACACTTATTATTATCAATCTAACTCATAGTATTAGCCATATTATGCTTATATGATCGATAGTACGACAATTACTATACTCATTGCTCTTATTATTATCAATCTAACTCATATTATTAACCATATTATACAATTATGATCGATAGAACGACAATTACTATACCTATTACACTTATTATTATCAATCTAACTCATATTATTAGCCATATTATGCTTGTATGATCGATAGAACGACAATTACTATACTTATTACTCTTATTATTATCAATCTAACTCATATTATTAGCCATATTGTGATTACATGAGCGATAGAACGACAATTACTATATTTATTACACTCACTATTATCAATCTAACTCATATTATTAACCATATTATGCAGATATGATCGATAGAACGACAATTACTATACTCATTACTCTTATTATTATCAATCTAACTCATATTATTAGCCATATTATGGTTAAATGATCGATAGAACGACAATTACTATACTCACTACTCTTAGTATTATCAATCTAACTCATATTATTAGCCATATTATGCTTTTATGATCGATAGAACGAGAATTACAATACTCACTACTCTTAGTATTATCAATCTAACTCATATTATTAGCCATATTATGCTTATATGATCGATAGAACGACAATTACTATACTTATTACTCTTATTATCATCAATCCAACTCATATTAAAAGCCATATTATGCTTATATTATCGATAGAACGACAATTACTATACTCACTACTCTTAGTATTATCAATCTAACTCATATTATTAGCCATATTATGCTTTTATGATCGATAGAACGAGAATTACTATACTCACTACTCTTAGTATTATCAATCTGACTCATATTATTAGCCATATTATGCTTATATGATCGATAGAACGACAATTACTATACTTATTACTCTTATTATTATCAATCTAACTCATATTATTAGCCATATTGTGCTTATATGAGCGATAGAACGACAATTACTATATTTATTGCACTCACTATTATCAATCTAACTCACATTATTAGCCATATTATGCTTATATGATCGATAGTACGACAATTACTATACTCATTACTCTTATTATTATCAATCTAACTCATATTATTAACCATATTATGCAGATATGATCGATCGAACGACAATTACTATACTTTTTACACTTATTATTATCAATCTAACTCATAGTATTAGCCATATTATGCTTATATGATCGATAGTACGACAATTACTATACTCATTGCTCTTAGTATTATCAATCTAACTCATATTATTAGCCATATTATGCTTATATGATCGATAGAACGACAATTACTATACTTATTACTCTTATTATTATCAATCTAACTCATATTATTAGCCATATTGTGCTTATATGAGCGATAGAACGACAATTACTATATTTATTACACTCACTATTATCAATCTAACTCATATTATTAACCATATTATGCAGATATGATCGATAGACCGACAATTACTATACTTATTACACTTATTATTATCAATCTAACTCATATTATTAGCCATATTCTGCTTATATGATCGATAGAACGACTATTACTATACTTATTACTCTTATTATTATCAATCTAACTCATATTATTAGCCATATTGTGCTTATATGAGCGATAGAACGACAATTACTATATTTATTGCACTCACTATTATCAATCTAACTCACATTATTAGCCATATTATGCTTATATGATCGATAGTACGACAATTACTATACTCATTACTCTTATTATTATCAATCTAACTCATATTATTAACCATATTATGCAGATATGATCGATCGAACGACAATTACTATACTTTTTACACTTATTATTATCAATCTAACTCATAGTATTAGCCATATTATGCTTATATGATCGATAGTACGACAATTACTATACTCATTGCTCTTATTATTATCAATCTAACTCATATTATTAACCATATTATACAATTATGATCGATAGAACGACAATTACTATACTTATTACACTTATTATTATGAATCTAACTCATATTATTAGCCATATTATGCTTGTATGATCGATAGAACGACAATTACTATACTTATTACTCTTATTATTATCAATCTAACTCATATTATTAGCCATATTGTGATTACATGAGCGATAGAACGACAATTACTATATTTATTACACTCACTATTATCAATCTAACTCATATTATTAACCATATTATGCAGATATGATCGATAGAACGACAATTACTATACTCATTACTCTTATTATTATCAATCTAACTCATATTATTAGCCATATTATGGTTAAATGATCGATAGAACGACAATTACTATACTCACTACTCTTAGTATTATCAATCTAACTCATATTATTAGCCATATTATGCTTTTATGATCGATAGAACGAGAATTACAATACTCACTACTCTTAGTATTATCAATCTAACTCATATTATTAGCCATATTATGCTTATATGATCGATAGAACGACAATTACTATACTTATTACTCTTATTATCATCAATCCAACTCATATTAAAAGCCATATTATGCTTATATTATCGATAGAACGACAATTACTATACTTATTACTCTTATTATTATCAATCTAACTCATATTATTAGCCATATTATGGTTTAATGATCGATAGAACGACAATTACTATACTTATTACTCTTATTATTATCAATCTAACTCATATTATTCGCCATATTATGGTTAAATGATCGATAGAACGACAATTACTATACTTATTACTCTTATTATTATCATTCTAACTCGTATTATTAGCCATATTATGCTTATATGATCGATAGAACGACAAATACTATACTTACTACTCTTATTATTATCAATCTAACTCATACTATTAGCCATATTATGCTTATATGATCGATAGAACGACAATTACTATACTCACTACTCTTAGTATTATCAATCTAACTCATATTATTAGCCATATTATGCTTTTATGATCGATAGAACGAGAATTACTATACTCACTACTCTTAGTATTATCAATCTAACTCATATTATTAGCCATATTATGCTTATATGATCGATAGAACGACAATTACTATACTTATTACTCTTATTATTATCAATCTAACTCATATTATTAGCCATATTGTGCTTATATGAGCGATAGAACGACAATTACTATATTTATTACACTGACTATTATCAATCTAACTCATATTATTAACCATATTATGCAGATATGATCGATAGACCGACAATTACTATACTTATTACACTTATTATTATCAATCTAACTCATATTATTAGCCATATTCTGCTTATATGATCGATAGAACGACTATTACTATACTTATTACTCTTATTATTATCAATCTAACTCATATTATTAGCCATATTGTGCTTATATGAGCGATAGAACGACAATTACTATATTTATTGCACTCACTATTATCAATCTAACTCACATTATTAGCCATATTATGCTTATATGATCGATAGTACGACAATTACTATACTCATTACTCTTATTATTATCAATCTAACTCATATTATTAACCATATTATGCAGATATGATCGATCGAACGACAATTACTATACTTTTTACACTTATTATTATCAATCTAACTCATAGTATTAGCCATATTATGCTTATATGATCGATAGTACGACAATTACTATACTCATTGCTCTTATTATTATCAATCTAACTCATATTATTAACCATATTATACAATTATGATCGATAGAACGACAATTACTATACCTATTACACTTATTATTATCAATCTAACTCATATTATTAGCCATATTATGCTTGTATGATCGATAGAACGACAATTACTATACTTATTACTCTTATTATTATCAATCTAACTCATATTATTAGCCATATTGTGATTACATGAGCGATAGAACGACAATTACTATATTTATTACACTCACTATTATCAATCTAACTCATATTATTAACCATATTATGCAGATATGATCGATAGAACGACAATTACTATACTCATTACTCTTATTATTATCAATCTAACTCATATTATTAGCCATATTATGGTTAAATGATCGATAGAACGACAATTACTATACTCACTACTCTTAGTATTATCAATCTAACTCATATTATTAGCCATATTATGCTTTTATGATCGATAGAACGAGAATTACAATACTCACTACTCTTAGTATTATCAATCTAACTCATATTATTAGCCATATTATGCTTATATGATCGATAGAACGACAATTACTATACTTATTACTCTTATTATCATCAATCCAACTCATATTAAAAGCCATATTATGCTTATATTATCGATAGAACGACAATTACTATACTCACTACTCTTAGTATTATCAATCTAACTCATATTATTAGCCATATTATGCTTTTATGATCGATAGAACGAGAATTACTATACTCACTACTCTTAGTATTATCAATCTGACTCATATTATTAGCCATATTATGCTTATATGATCGATAGAACGACAATTACTATACTTATTACTCTTATTATTATCAATCTAACTCATATTATTAGCCATATTGTGCTTATATGAGCGATAGAACGACAATTACTATACTTATTACTCTTATTATTATCAATCTAACTCATATTATTAGCCATATTGTGCTTATATGAGCGATAGAACGACAATTACTATATTTATTACACTCACTATTATCAATCTAACTCATATTATTAACCATATTATGCAGATATGATCGATAGAACGACAATTACTATACTTATTACTCTTATTATTATCATTCTAACTCATATTATTAACCATATTATGCAGATATGATCGATAGAACTACAATTACTATACTCATTACTCTTATTATTATCAATCTAACTCATATTATTAGCCATATTATGCTTATATTATCGATAGAACGACAATTACTATACTTATTACTGTCATTATTATCAATCTAACTCATATTATTAGCCATATTATGCTTATATGATCGATAGAACGACAATTACTATACCTATTACTCTTATTATTATCAGACTAACTCATATTATTAGCCATATTGTGCTTATATGAGCGATAGAACGACAATTACTATATTTATTACACTCACTATTATCAATCTAACTCATATTATTAACCATATTATGCAGATATGATCGATAGACCGACAATTACTATACTTTTTACACTTATTATTATCAATCTAACTCATAGTATTAGCCATATTATGCTTATATGATCGATAGTACGACAATTACTATACTCATTGCTCTTATTATTATCAATCTAACTCATATTATTAACCATATTATACAATTATGATCGATAGAACGACAATTACTATACTTATTACACTTATTATTATGAATCTAACTCATATTATTAGCCATATTATGCTTGTATGATCGATAGAACGACAATTACTATACTTATTACTCTTATTATTATCAATCTAACTCATATTATTAGCCATATTGTGATTACATGAGCGATAGAACGACAATTACTATATTTATTACACTCACTATTATCAATCTAACTCATATTATTAACCATATTATGCAGATATGATCGATAGAACGACAATTACTATACTCATTACTCTTATTATTATCAATCTAACTCATATTATTAGCCATATTATGGTTAAATGATCGATAGAACGACAATTACTATACTCACTACTCTTAGTATTATCAATCTAACTCATATTATTAGCCATATTATGCTTTTATGATCGATAGAACGAGAATTACAATACTCACTACTCTTAGTATTATCAATCTAACTCATATTATTAGCCATATTATGCTTATATGATCGATAGAACGACAATTACTATACTTATTACTCTTATTATCATCAATCCAACTCATATTAAAAGCCATATTATGCTTATATTATCGATAGAACGACAATTACTATACTTATTACTCTTATTATTATCAATCTAACTCATATTATTAGCCATATTATGGTTTAATGATCGATAGAACGACAATTACTATACTTATTACTCTTATTATTATCAATCTAACTCATATTATTCGCCATATTATGGTTAAATGATCGATAGAACGACAATTACTATACTTATTACTCTTATTATTATCATTCTAACTCGTATTATTAGCCATATTATGCTTATATGATCGATAGAACGACAAATACTATACTTACTACTCTTATTATTATCAATCTAACTCATACTATTAGCCATATTATGCTTATATGATCGATAGAACGACAATTACTATACTCACTACTCTTAGTATTATCAATCTAACTCATATTATTAGCCATATTATGCTTTTATGATCGATAGAACGAGAATTACTATACTCACTACTCTTAGTATTATCAATCTAACTCATATTATTAGCCATATTATGCTTATATGATCGATAGAACGACAATTACTATACTTATTACTCTTATTATTATCAATCTAACTCATATTATTAGCCATATTGTGCTTATATGAGCGATAGAACGACAATTACTATATTTATTACACTGACTATTATCAATCTAACTCATATTATTAACCATATTATGCAGATATGATCGATAGACCGACAATTACTATACTTATTACACTTATTATTATCAATCTAACTCATATTATTAGCCATATTCTGCTTATATGATCGATAGAACGACTATTACTATACTTATTACCCTTATTATTATCAATCTAACTCATATTATTAGCCATATTGTGCTTATATGAGCGATAGAACGACAATTACTATATTTATTGCACTCACTATTATCAATCTAACTCACATTATTAGCCATATTATGCTTATATGATCGATAGTACGACAATTACTATACTCATTACTCTTATTATTATCAATCTAACTCATATTATTAACCATATTATGCAGATATGATCGATCGAACGACAATTACTATACTTTTTACACTTATTATTATCAATCTAACTCATAGTATTAGCCATATTATGCTTATATGATCGATAGTACGACAATTACTATACTCATTGCTCTTATTATTATCAATCTAACTCATATTATTAACCATATTATACAATTATGATCGATAGAACGACAATTACTATACCTATTACACTTATTATTATCAATCTAACTCATATTATTAGCCATATTATGCTTGTATGATCGATAGAACGACAATTACTATACTTATTACTCTTATTATTATCAATCTAACTCATATTATTAGCCATATTGTGATTACATGAGCGATAGAACGACAATTACTATATTTATTACACTCACTATTATCAATCTAACTCATATTATTAACCATATTATGCAGATATGATCGATAGAACGACAATTACTATACTCATTACTCTTATTATTATCAATCTAACTCATATTATTAGCCATATTATGGTTAAATGATCGATAGAACGACAATTACTATACTCACTACTCTTAGTATTATCAATCTAACTCATATTATTAGCCATATTATGCTTTTATGATCGATAGAACGAGAATTACAATACTCACTACTCTTAGTATTATCAATCTAACTCATATTATTAGCCATATTATGCTTATATGATCGATAGAACGACAATTACTATACTTATTACTCTTATTATCATCAATCCAACTCATATTAAAAGCCATATTATGCTTATATTATCGATAGAACGACAATTACTATACTTATTACTCTTATTATTATCAATCTAACTCGTATTATTAGCCATATTATGCTTATATGATCGATAGAACGACAAATACTATACTTACTACTCTTATTATTATCAATCTAACTCATATTATTAGCCATATTATGCTTATATGATCGATAGAACGACAATTACTATACTCACTACTCTTAGTATTATCAATCTAACTCATATTATTAGCCATATTATGCTTTTATGATCGATAGAACGAGAATTACTATACTCACTACTCTTAGTATTATCAATCTGACTCATATTATTAGCCATATTATGCTTATATGATCGATAGAACGACAATTACTATACTTATTACTCTTATTATTATCAATCTAACTCATATTATTAGCCATATTGTGCTTATATGAGCGATAGAACGACAATTACTATACTTATTACTCTTATTATTATCAATCTAACTCATATTATTAGCCATATTGTGCTTATATGAGCGATAGAACGACAATTACTATATTTATTACACTCACTATTATCAATCTAACTCATATTATTAACCATATTATGCAGATATGATCGATAGAACGACAATTACTATACTTATTACTCTTATTATTATCATTCTAACTCATATTATTAACCATATTATGCAGATATGATCGATAGAACTACAATTACTATACTCATTACTCTTATTATTATCAATCTAACTCATATTATTAGCCATATTATGCTTATATTATCGATAGAACGACAATTACTATACTTATTACTGTCATTATTATCAATCTAACTCATATTATTAGCCATATTATGCTTATATGATCGATAGAACGACAATTACTATACCTATTACTCTTATTATTATCAGACTAACTCATATTATTAGCCATATTGTGCTTATATGAGCGATAGAACGACAATTACTATATTTATACACTCACTATTATCAATCTAACTCATATTATTAACCATATTATGCAGATATGATCGATAGAACGACAATTACTATACTCATTACTCTTATTATTATCAATCTAACTCATATTATTCGCCATATTATGGTTAAATGATCGATAGAACGACAATTACTATACTTATTACTCTTATTATTATCATTCTAACTCGTATTATTAGCCATATTATGCTTATATGATCGATAGAACGACAAATACTATACTTACTACTCTTATTATTATCAATCTAACTCATACTATTAGCCATATTATGCTTATATGATCGATAGAACGACAATTACTATACTCACTACTCTTAGTATTATCAATCTAACTCATATTATTAGCCATATTATGCTTTTATGATCGATAGAACGAGAATTACTATACTCACTACTCTTAGTATTATCAATCTAACTCATATTATTAACCATATTATGCAGATATGATCGATCGAACGACAATTACTATACTTTTTACACTTATTATTATCAATCTAACTCATAGTATTAGCCATATTATGCTTATATGATCGATAGTACGACAATTACTATACTCATTGCTCTTAGTATTATCAATCTAACTCATATTATTAGCCATATTATGCTTATATGATCGATAGAACGACAATTACTATACTTATTACTCTTATTATTATCAATCTAACTCATATTATTAGCCATATTGTGCTTATATGAGCGATAGAACGACAATTACTATATTTATTACACTCACTATTATCAATCTAACTCATATTATTAACCATATTATGCAGATATGATCGATAGACCGACAATTACTATACTTATTACACTTATTATTATCAATCTAACTCATATTATTAGCCATATTCTGCTTTTATGATCGATAGAACGACTATTACTATACTTATTACTCTTATTATTATCAATCTAACTCATATTATTAGCCATATTGTGCTTATATGAGCGATAGAACGACAATTACTATATTTATTGCACTCACTATTATCAATCTAACTCACATTATTAGCCATATTATGCTTATATGATCGATAATACGACAATTACTATACTCATTACTCTTATTATTATCAATCTAACTCATATTATTAACCATATTATGCAGATATGATCGATAGAACGACAATTACTATACTTATTACTCTTATTATTATCATTCTAACTCATATTATTAATCATATTATGCAGATATGATCGATAGAACTACAATTACTATACTCATTACTCTTATTATTATCAATCTAACTCATATTATTAGCCATATTATGCTTATATTATCGATAGAACGACAATTACTATACTTATTACTGTCATTATTATCAATCTAACTCATATTATTAGCCATATTATGCTTATATGATCGATAGAACGACAATTACTATACCTATTACTCTTATTATTATCAGACTAACTCATATTATTAGCCATATTGTGCTTATATGAGCGATAGAACGACAATTACTATATTTATTACACTCACTATTATCAATCTAACTCATATTATTAACCATATTATGCAGATATGATCGATAGAACGACAATTACTATACTCATTACTCTTATTATTATCAATCTAACTCATATTATTCGCCATATTATGGTTAAATGATCGATAGAACGACAATTACTATACTCACTACTCTTAGTATTATCAATCTAACTCATATTATTAGCCATATTATGCTTTTATGATCGATAGAACGAGAATTACAATACTCACTACTCTTAGTATTATCAATCTAACTCATATTATTAGCCATATTATGCTTATATGATCGATAGAACGACAATTACTATACTTATTACTCTTATTATCATCAATCCAACTCATATTAAAAGCCATATTATGCTTATATTATCGATAGAACGACAATTACTATACTTATTACTCTTATTATTATCAATCTAACTCATATTATTAGCCATATTATGGTTTAATGATCGATAGAACGACAATTACTATACTTATTACTCTTATTATTATCAATCTAACTTCAATTATTCGTCATATTATGGTTAAATGATCGATAGAACGACAATTACTATACTTATTACTCTTATTATTATCATTCTAACTCGTATTATTAGCCATATTATGCTTATATGCTCGATAGAACGACAAATACTATACTTATTACTCTTATTATTATCAATCTAACTCATATTATTAGCCATATTGTGCTTATATGAGCGATAGAACGACAATTACTATATTTATTACACTCACTATTATCAATCTAACTCATATTATTAACCATATTACGCAGATATGATCGATAGACCGACAATTACTATACTTATTACACTTATTATTATCAATCTAACTCATATTATTAGCCATATTCTGCTTATATGATCGATAGAACGACTATTACTATACTTATTACTCTTATTATTATCAATCTAACTCATATTATTAGCCATATTGTGCTTATATGAGCGATAGAACGACAATTACTATATTTATTGCACTCACTATTATCAATCTAACTCACATTATTAGCCATATTATGCTTATATGATCGATAGTACGACAATTACTATACTCATTACTCTTATTATTATCAATCTAACTCATATTATTAACCATATTATGCAGATATGATCGATCGAACGACAATTACTATACTTTTTACACTTATTATTATCAATCTAACTCATAGTATTAGCCATATTATGCTTATATGATCGATAGTACGACAATTACTATACTCATTGCTCTTATTATTATCAATCTAACTCATATTATTAACCATATTATACAATTATGATCGATAGAACGACAATTACTATACTTATTACACTTATTATTATCAATCTAACTCATATTATTAGCCATATTATGCTTGTATGATCGATAGAACGACAATTACTATACTTATTACTCTTATTATTATCAATCTAACTCATATTATTAGCCATATTGTGATTACATGAGCGATAGAACGACAATTACTATATTTATTACACTCACTATTATCAATCTAACTCATATTATTAACCATATTATGCAGATATGATCGATAGAACGACAATTACTACACTCATTACTCTTATTATTATCAATCTAACTCATATTATTAGCCATATTATGGTTAAATGATCGATAGAACGACAATTACTATACTCACTACTCTTAGTATTATCAATCTAACTCATATTATTAGCCATATTATGCTTTTATGATCGATAGAACGAGAATTACAATACTCACTACTCTTAGTATTATCAATCTAACTCATATTATTAGCCATATTATGCTTATATGATCGATAGAACGACAATTACTATACTTATTACTCTTATTATCATCAATCCAACTCATATTAAAAGCCATATTATGCTTATATTATCGATAGAACGACAATTACTATACTTATTACTCTTATTATTATCAATCTAACTCATATTATTAGCCATATTATGGTTTAATGATCGATAGAACGACAATTACTATACTTATTACTCTTATTATTATCAATCTAACTCGTATTATTAGCCCTATTATGCTTTTATGATCGATAGAACGAGAATTACTATACTCACTACTCTTAGTATTATCAATGTAACTCATATTATTAGCCATATTATGCTTATATGATCGATAGAACGACAATTACTATACTTATTACTCTTATTATTATCAATCTAACTCATATTATTAGCCATATTGTGCTTATATGAGCGATAGAACGACAATTACTATATTTATTACACTGACTATTATCAATCTAACTCATATTATTAACCATATTATGCAGATATGATCGATAGACCGACAATTACTATACTTATTACACTTATTATTATCAATCTAACTCATATTATTAGCCATATTCTGCTTATATGATCGATAGAACGACTATTACTATACTTATTACTCTTATTATTATCAATCTAACTCATATTATTAGCCATATTCTGCTTATATGAGCGATAGAACGACAATTACTATATTTATTGCACTCACTATTATCAATCTAACTCACATTATTAGCCATATTATGCTTATATGATCGATAGTACGACAATTACTATACTCATTACTCTTATTATTATCAATCTAACTCATATTATTAACCATATTATGCAGATATGATCGATCGAACGACAATTACTATACTTTTTACACTTATTATTATCAATCTAACTCATAGTATTAGCCATATTATGCTTATATGATCGATAGTACGACAATTACTATACTCATTGCTCTTATTATTATCAATCTAACTCATATTATTAACCATATTATACAATTATGATCGATAGAACGACAATTACTATACCTATTACACTTATTATTATCAATCTAACTCATATTATTAGCCATATTATGCTTGTATGATCGATAGAACGACAATTACTATACTTATTACTCTTATTATTATCAATCTAACTCATATTATTAGCCATATTGTGATTACATGAGCGATAGAACGACAATTACTATATTTATTACACTCACTATTATCAATCTAACTCATATTATTAACCATATTATGCAGATATGATCGATAGAACGACAATTACTATACTCATTACTCTTATTATTATCAATCTAACTCATATTATTAGCCATATTATGGTTAAATGATCGATAGAACGACAATTACTATACTCACTACTCTTAGTATTATCAATCTAACTCATATTATTAGCCATATTATGCTTTTATGATCGATAGAACGAGAATTACAATACTCACTACTCTTAGTATTATCAATCTAACTCATATTATTAGCAATATTATGCTTATATGATCGATAGAACGACAATTACTATACTTATTACTCTTATTATCATCAATCCAACTCATATTAAAAGCCATATTATGCTTATATTATCGATAGAACGACAATTACTATACTTATTACTCTTATTATTATCAATCTAACTCATATTATTAGCCATATTATGGTTTAATGATCGATAGAACGACAATTACTATACTTATTACTCTTATTATTATCAATCTAACTCGTATTATTAGCCATATTATGCTTATATGATCGATAGAACGACAAATACTATACTTACTACTCTTATTATTATCAATCTAACTCATATTATTAGCCATATTATGCTTATATGATCGATAGAACGACAATTACTATACTTATTACTCTTATTATTATCAATCTAACTCATATTATTAGCCATATTGTGCTTATATGAGCGATAGAACGACAATTACTATATTTATTACACTCACTATTATCAATCTAACTCATATTATTAACCATATTATGCTTATATGATCGATAGAATGAGAATTACTATACTCACTACTCTTAGTATTATCAATCTAACTCGTATTATTAGCCATATTATGCTTATATGATCGATAGAACGACAATTACTGTACTCACTACTCTTAGTATTATCAATCTAACTCATATTATTAGCCATATTATGCTTTTATGATCGATAGAACGAGAATTACTATACTCACTACTCTTAGTATTATCAATCTGACTCATATTATTAGCCATATTATGCTTATATGATCGATAGAACGACAATTACTATACTTATTACTCTTATTATTATCAATCTAACTCATATTATTAGCCATATTGTGCTTATATGAGCGATAGAACGACAATTACTATACTTATTACTCTTATTATTATCAATCTAACTCATATTATTAGCCATATTGTGCTTATATGAGCGATAGAACGACAATTACTATATTTATTACACTCACTATTATCAATCTAACTCATATTATTAACCATATTATGCAGATATGATCGATAGAACGACAATTACTATACTTATTACTCTTATTATTATCATTCTAACTCATATTATCAACCATATTATGCAGATATGATCGATAGAACTACAATTACTATACTCATTACTCTTATTATTATCAATCTAACTCATATTATTAGCCATATTATGCTTATATGATCGATAGAACGACAATTACTATACTCACTACTCTTAGTATTATCAATCTAACTCATATTATTAGCCATATTATGCTTATATTATCGATAGAACGACAATTACTATACTTATTACTGTTATTATTATCAATCTAACTCATATTATTAGCCATATTGTGCTTATATGAGCGATAGAACGACAATTACTATATCTATTACACTCACTATTATCAATCTAACTCATATTATTAACCATATTATGCTTATATGATCGATAGAATGAGAATTACTATACTCACTACTCTTAGTATTATCAATCTAACTCGTATTATTAGCCATATTATGCTTATATGATCGATAGAACGACAAATACTATACTTACTACTCTTATTATTATCAATCTAACTCATATTATTAGCCATATTATGCTTATATGATCGATAGAACGACAATTACTATACTCACTACTCCTAGTATTATCAATCTAACTCATATTATTAGCCATATTATGCTTTTATGATCGATAGAACGAGAATTACTATACTCACTACTCTTAGTATTATCAATCTAACTCATATTATTAGCCATATTATGCTTATATGATCGATAGAACGACAATTACTATACTTATTACTCTTATTATTATCAATCTAACTCATATTATTAGCCATATTGTGCTTATATGAGCGATAGAACGACAATTACTATATTTATTACACTCACTATTATCAATCTAACTCATATTATTAACCATATTATGCAGATATGATCGATAGAACGACAATTACTATACTTATTACTCTTATTATTATCATTCTAACTCATATTATCAACCATATTATGCAGATATGATCGATAGAACTACAATTACTATACTCATTACTCTTATTATTATCAATCTAACTCATATTATTAGCCATATTATGCTTATATGATCGATAGAACGACAATTACTGTACTCACTACTCTTAGTATTATCAATCTAACTCATATTATTAGCCATATTATGCTTATATTATCGATAGAACGACAATTACTATACTTATTACTGTTATTATTATCAATCTAACTCATATTATTAGCCATATTGTGCTTATATGAGCGATAGAACGACAATTACTATATCTATTACACTCACTATTATCAATCTAACTCATATTATTAACCATATTATGCTTATATTAGCGATAGAATGAGAATTACTATACTCACTACTCTTAGTATTATCAATCTAACTCATATTATTAGCCATATTATGCTTATATGATCGATAGAACGACAATTACTATACTTATTACTCTTATTATTATCAATCCAACTCATATTATTAGCCATATTATGCTTATATGATCGATAGAACGAGAATTGCTATACTCACTACCCTTAGTATTATCAATCTAACTCATATTATTAGCCATATTATGCTTATATTATCGATAGAACGACAATTACTATACTTATTATTCTTATTATTATCAATCTAACTCATATTATTAGCCATATTATGGTTAAATGATCGATAGAACGACAATTACTATACTTATTACTCTTATTATTATCAATCTAACTCGTATTATTAGCCGTATTATGCTTATATGATCGATAGAACGACAAATACTATACTTACTACTATTATTATTATCAATCTAACTCATACTATTAGCCATATTATGCTTATATGATCGATAGAACGACAATTACTATACTCACTACTCTTAGTATTATCAATCTAACTCATATTATTAGCCATATTATGCTTTTATGATCGATAGAACGAGAATTACTATACTCACTACTCTTAGTATTATCAATCTAACTAATATTATTAGCCATATTATGCTTATATGATCGATAGAACGACAATTACTATACTTATTACTCTTATTATTATCAATCTAACTCATATTATTAGCCATATTGTGCTTATATGAGCGATAGAACGACAATTACTATATTTATTACACTGACTATTATCAATCTAACTCATATTATTAACCATATTATGCAGATATGATCGATAGACCGACAATTACTATACTTATTACACTTATTATTATCAATCTAACTCATATTATTAGCCATATTCTGCTTATATGATCGATAGAACGACTATTACTATACTTATTACTCTTATTATTATCAATCTAACTCATATTATTAGCCATATTATGGTTAAATGATCGATAGAACGACAATTACTATACTCACTACTCTTAGTATTATCAATCTAACTCATATTATTAGCCATATTATGCTTATATGATCGATAGAACGACAATTACTATACTTATTACTCTTATTATCATCAATCCAACTCATATTAAAAGCCATATTATGCTTATATTATCGATAGAACGACAATTACTATACTTATTACTCTTATTATTATCAATCTAACTCATATTATTAGCCATATTATGGTTTAATGATCGATAGAACGACAATTACTATACTTATTACTCTTATTATTATCAATCTAACTCGAATTATTAGCCATATTATGCTTATATGATCGATAGAACGACAAATACTATACTTACTACTCTTATTATTATCAATCTAACTCATATTATTAGCCATATTATGCTTATATGATCGATAGAACGACAAGTACTATACTCACTACTCTTAGTATTATCAATCTAACTCATATTATTAGCCATATTATGCTTTTATGATCGATAGAACGAGAATTACTATACTCACTACTCTTAGTATTATCAATCTGACTCATATTATTAGCCATATTATGCTTATATGATCGATAGAACGACAATTACTATACTTATTACTCTTATTATTATCAATCTAACTCATATTATTAGCCATATTGTGCTTATATGAGCGATAGAACGACAATTACTATATTTATTACACTCACTATTATCAATCTAACTCATATTATTAACGATATTATGCTTATATGATCGATAGAACGACAAGTACTATACTCACTACTCTTAGTATTATCAATCTGACTCATATTATTAGCCATATTATGCTTATATGATCGATAGAACGACAATTACTATACTTATTACTGTTATTATTATCAATCTAACTCATATTATTAGCCATATTGTGCTTATATGAGCGATAGAACGACAATTACTATATCTATTACACTCACTATTATCAATCTAACTCATATTATTAACCATATTATGCAGATATGATCGATAGAACGACAATTACTATACTTATTACTCTTATTATTATCAATCTAACTCATATTATTAGCCATATTGTGCTTATATGATCGATAGAACGACAATTACTATACTTATTACTCTTATTATTATAAATCTAACTCATATTATTAGCCATATTATGCTTATATGAGCGATAGAACGACAATTACTATACTTATTACTCTTATTATTATCAATCTAACTCATATTATTAGCCATATTGTGCTTATATGATCGATAGAACGACAATTACTATACTTATTACTCTTATTATTATAAATCTAACTCGTATTATTAGCCATATTATGCTTATATGATCGATAGAACGACAATTACTATACTCATTACTCTTATTATTATCAATCTAACTCATGCTATTAGCCATATTATGGTTATATGATCGATATAACGACAATTACTATACTAATTACTGTTATTATTATCAATGTAACTCATATTATTGACCATACTATGCAGATATGATCGATAGAACGACAATTACTATACTTATTACTCTTATTATTATCAATCTAACTCATATTATTAGCCATATTGTGCTTATATGATCAATAGAACGACAATTACTATACTTATTACAATTATTATTATGAATCTAACTCATATTATTAGCCACATTATGCTTATATGATCGATAGAACGACAATTACTATACTTATTACTCTTATTATTATCATTCTAACTCATATTATTAACCATATTATGCAGATATGATCGATAGAACTACAATTACTATACTCATTACTCTTATTATTATCAATCTAACTCATATTATTAGCCATATTATGCTTATATGATCGATAGAACGACAATTACTATACCTATTACTCTTATTATTATCAGACTAACTCATATTATTAGCCATATTGTGCTTATATGAGCGATAGAACGACAATTACTATATTTATTACACTCACTATTATCAATCTAACTCATATTATTAACCATATTATGCAGATATGATCGATAGAACGACAATTACTATACTCATTACTCTTATTATTATCAATCTAACTCATATTATTCGCCATATTATGGTTAAATGATCGATAGAACGACAATTACTATACTCACTACTCTTAGTATTATCAATCTAACTCATATTATTAGCCATATTATGCTTTTATGATCGATAGAACGAGAATTACAATACTCACTACTCTTAGTATTATCAATCTAACTCATATTATTAGCCATATTATGCTTATATGATCGATAGAACGACAATTACTATACTTATTACTCTTATTATCATCAATCCAACTCATATTAAAAGCCATATTATGCTTATATTATCGATAGAACGACAATTACTATACTTATTACTCTTATTATTATCAATCTAACTCATATTATTAGCCATATTATGGTTTAATGATCGATAGAACGACAATTACTATACTTATTACTCTTATTATTATCAATCTAACTTCAATTATTCGTCATATTATGGTTAAATGATCGATAGAACGACAATTACTATACTTATTACTCTTATTATTATCATTCTAACTCGTATTATTAGCCATATTATGCTTATATGCTCGATAGAACGACAAATACTATACTTATTACTCTTATTATTATCAATCTAACTCATATTATTAGCCATATTGTGCTTATATGAGCGATAGAACGACAATTACTATATTTATTACACTCACTATTATCAATCTAACTCATATTATTAACCATATTACGCAGATATGATCGATAGACCGACAATTACTATACTTATTACACTTATTATTATCAATCTAACTCATATTATTAGCCATATTCTGCTTATATGATCGATAGAACGACTATTACTATACTTATTACTCTTATTATTATCAATCTAACTCATATTATTAGCCATATTGTGCTTATATGAGCGATAGAACGACAATTACTATATTTATTGCACTCACTATTATCAATCTAACTCACATTATTAGCCATATTATGCTTATATGATCGATAGTACGACAATTACTATACTCATTACTCTTATTATTATCAATCTAACTCATATTATTAACCATATTATGCAGATATGATCGATCGAACGACAATTACTATACTTTTTACACTTATTATTATCAATCTAACTCATAGTATTAGCCATATTATGCTTATATGATCGATAGTACGACAATTACTATACTCATTGCTCTTATTATTATCAATCTAACTCATATTATTAACCATATTATACAATTATGATCGATAGAACGACAATTACTATACTTATTACACTTATTATTATCAATCTAACTCATATTATTAGCCATATTATGCTTGTATGATCGATAGAACGACAATTACTATACTTATTACTCTTATTATTATCAATCTAACTCATATTATTAGCCATATTGTGATTACATGAGCGATAGAACGACAATTACTATATTTATTACACTCACTATTATCAATCTAACTCATATTATTAACCATATTATGCAGATATGATCGATAGAACGACAATTACTATACTCATTACTCTTATTATTATCAATCTAACTCATATTATTAGCCATATTATGCTTATATGATCGATAGAACGACAAGTACTATACTCACTACTCTTAGTATTATCAATCTAACTCATATTATTAGCCATATTATGCTTTTATGATCGATAGAACGAGAATTACTATACTCACTACTCTTAGTATTATCAATCTGACTCATATTATTAGCCATATTATGCTTATATGATCGATAGAACGACAATTACTATACTTATTACTCTTATTATTATCAATCTAACTCATATTATTAGCCATATTGTGCTTATATGAGCGATAGAACGACAATTACTATATTTATTACACTCACTATTATCAATCTAACTCATATTATTAACCATATTATGCTTATATGATCGATAGAACGACAAGTACTATACTCACTACTCTTAGTATTATCAATCTGACTCATATTATTAGCCATATTATGCTTATATGATCGATAGAACGACAATTACTATACTTATTACTGTTATTATTATCAATCTAACTCATATTATTAACCATATTATGCAGATATGATCGATAGAACGACAATTACTATACTTATTACTCTTATTATTATCAATCTAACTCATATTATTAGCCATATTGTGCTTATATGATCGATAGAACGACAATTACTATACTTATTACTCTTATTATTATAAATCTAACTCATATTATTAGCCATATTATGCTTATATGAGCGATAGAACGACAATTACTATACTTATTACTCTTATTATTATCAATCTAACTCATATTATTAGCCATATTGTGCTTATATGATCGATAGAACGACAATTACTATACTTATTACTCTTATTATTATAAATCTAACTCGTATTATTAGCCATATTATGCTTATATGATCGATAGAACGACAATTACTATACTCATTACTCTTATTATTATCAATCTAACTCATGCTATTAGCCATATTATGGTTATATGATCGATATAACGACAATTACTATACTAATTACTGTTATTATTATCAATGTAACTCATATTATTGACCATACTATGCAGATATGATCGATAGAACGACAATTACTATACTTATTACTCTTATTATTATCAATCTAACTCATATTATTAGCCATATTGTGCTTATATGATCAATAGAACTACAATTACTATACTCATTACTCTTATTATTATCAATCTAACTCATATTATTAGTCATATTATGCTTATATGATCGATAGAACGACAATTACAATACTTATTACTCTTATTATTATGAATCTAACTCATATTATTAGCCACATTATGCTTATATGATCGATAGAACTACAATTACTATACTCATTACTCTTATTATTATCAATCCAACTCATATTATTACCCATATTATGCTGATATGATCGATAGAACGACATTCACTATACTTATTACACTCACTATTATCAATCTAACTCATATTATTAACCATATTATGCAGATATGATCGATAGAACGACAATTACTATACTTATTACTCTTATTATTATCATTCTAACTCATATTATTAACCATATTATGCAGATATGATCGATAGAACTACAATTACTATACTCATTACTCTTATTATTATCAATCTAACTCATATTATTAGCCATATTATGCTTATATGATCGATAGAACGACAATTACTATACCTATTACTCTTATTATTATCAGACTAACTCATATTATTAGCCATATTGTGCTTATATGAGCGATAGAACGACAATTACTATATTTATTACACTCACTATTATCAATCTAACTCATATTATTAACCATATTATGCAGATATGATCGATAGAACGACAATTACTATACTCATTACTCTTATTATTATCAATCTAACTCATATTATTCGCCATATTATGGTTAAATGATCGATAGAACGACAATTACTATACTCACTACTCTTAGTATTATCAATCTAACTCATATTATTAGCCATATTATGCTTTTATGATCGATAGAACGAGAATTACAATACTCACTACTCTTAGTATTATCAATCTAACTCATATTATTAGCCATATTATGCTTATATGATCGATAGAACGACAATTACTATACTTATTACTCTTATTATCATCAATCCAACTCATATTAAAAGCCATATTATGCTTATATTATCGATAGAACGACAATTACTATACTTATTACTCTTATTATTATCAATCTAACTCATATTATTAGCCATATTATGGTTTAATGATCGATAGAACGACAATTACTATACTTATTACTCTTATTATTATCAATCTAACTTCAATTATTCGTCATATTATGGTTAAATGATCGATAGAACGACAATTACTATACTTATTACTCTTATTATTATCATTCTAACTCGTATTATTAGCCATATTATGCTTATATGCTCGATAGAACGACAAATACTATACTTATTACTCTTATTATTATCAATCTAACTCATATTATTAGCCATATTGTGCTTATATGAGCGATAGAACGACAATTACTATATTTATTACACTCACTATTATCAATCTAACTCATATTATTAACCATATTACGCAGATATGATCGATAGACCGACAATTACTATACTTATTACACTTATTATTATCAATCTAACTCATATTATTAGCCATATTCTGCTTATATGATCGATAGAACGACTATTACTATACTTATTACTCTTATTATTATCAATCTAACTCATATTATTAGCCATATTGTGCTTATATGAGCGATAGAACGACAATTACTATATTTATTGCACTCACTATTATCAATCTAACTCACATTATTAGCCATATTATGCTTATATGATCGATAGTACGACAATTACTATACTCATTACTCTTATTATTATCAATCTAACTCATATTATTAACCATATTATGCAGATATGATCGATCGAACGACAATTACTATACTTTTTACACTTATTATTATCAATCTAACTCATAGTATTAGCCATATTATGCTTATATGATCGATAGTACGACAATTACTATACTCATTGCTCTTATTATTATCAATCTAACTCATATTATTAACCATATTATACAATTATGATCGATAGAACGACAATTACTATACTTATTACACTTATTATTATCAATCTAACTCATATTATTAGCCATATTATGCTTGTATGATCGATAGAACGACAATTACTATACTTATTACTCTTATTATTATCAATCTAACTCATATTATTAGCCATATTGTGATTACATGAGCGATAGAACGACAATTACTATATTTATTACACTCACTATTATCAATCTAACTCATATTATTAACCATATTATGCAGATATGATCGATAGAACGACAATTACTATACTCATTACTCTTATTATTATCAATCTAACTCATATTATTAGCCATATTATGGTTAAATGATCGATAGAACGACAATTACTATACTCACTACTCTTAGTATTATCAATCTAACTCATATTATTAGCCATATTATGCTTTTATGATCGATAGAACGAGAATTACAATACTCACTACTCTTAGTATTATCAATCTAACTCATATTATTAGCCATATTATGCTTATATGATCGATAGAACGACAATTACTATACTTATTACTCTTATTATCATCAATCCAACTCATATTAAAAGCCATATTATGCTTATATTATCGATAGAACGACAATTACTATACTTATTACTCTTATTATTATCAATCTAACTCATATTATTAGCCATATTATGGTTTAATGATCGATAGAACGACAATTACTATACTTATTACTCTTATTATTATCAATCTAACTCGTATTATTAGCCATATTATGCTTTTATGATCGATAGAACGAGAATTACTATACTCACTACTCTTAGTATTATCAATGTAACTCATATTATTAGCCATATTATGCTTATATGATCGATAGAACGACAATTACTATACTTATTACTCTTATTATTATCAATCTAACTCATATTATTAGCCATATTGTGCTTATATGAGCGATAGAACGACAATTACTATATTTATTACACTGACTATTATCAATCTAACTCATATTATTAACCATATTATGCAGATATGATCGATAGACCGACAATTACTATACTTATTACACTTATTATTATCAATCTAACTCATATTATTAGCCATATTCTGCTTATATGATCGATAGAACGACTATTACTATACTTATTACTCTTATTATTATCAATCTAACTCATATTATTAGCCATATTCTGCTTATATGAGCGATAGAACGACAATTACTATATTTATTGCACTCACTATTATCAATCTAACTCACATTATTAGCCATATTATGCTTATATGATCGATAGTACGACAATTACTATACTCATTACTCTTATTATTATCAATCTAACTCATATTATTAACCATATTATGCAGATATGATCGATCGAACGACAATTACTATACTTTTTACACTTATTATTATCAATCTAACTCA
The DNA here is from genome assembly GCF_050947335.1 of Megachile rotundata. NCBI lineage: Eukaryota > Metazoa > Arthropoda > Insecta > Hymenoptera > Megachilidae > Megachile > Megachile rotundata. Next base: position 117,535 of record NW_027473791.1, read on the forward strand.
TAGTATTAGCCATATTATGCTTATATGATCGATAGTACGACAATTACTATACTCATTGCTCTTATTATTATCAATCTAACTCATATTATTAACCATATTATACAATTATGATCGATAGAACGACAATTACTATACCTATTACACTTATTATTATCAATCTAACTCATATTATTAGCCATATTATGCTTGTATGATCGATAGAACGACAATTACTATACTTATTACTCTTATTATTATCAATCTAACTCATATTATTAGCCATATTGTGATTACATGAGCGATAGAACGACAATTACTATATTTATTACACTCACTATTATCAATCTAACTCATATTATTAACCATATTATGCAGATATGATCGATAGAACGACAATTACTATACTCATTACTCTTATTATTATCAATCTAACTCATATTATTAGCCATATTATGGTTAAATGATCGATAGAACGACAATTACTATACTCACTACTCTTAGTATTATCAATCTAACTCATATTATTAGCCATATTATGCTTTTATGATCGATAGAACGAGAATTACAATACTCACTACTCTTAGTATTATCAATCTAACTCATATTATTAGCAATATTATGCTTATATGATCGATAGAACGACAATTACTATACTTATTACTCTTATTATCATCAATCCAACTCATATTAAAAGCCATATTATGCTTATATTATCGATAGAACGACAATTACTATACTTATTACTCTTATTATTATCAATCTAACTCATATTATTAGCCATATTATGGTTTAATGATCGATAGAACGACAATTACTATACTTATTACTCTTATTATTATCAATCTAACTCGTATTATTAGCCATATTATGCTTATATGATCGATAGAACGACAAATACTATACTTACTACTCTTATTATTATCAATCTAACTCATATTATTAGCCATATTATGCTTATATGATCGATAGAACGACAATTACTATACTTATTACTCTTATTATTATCAATCTAACTCATATTATTAGCCATATTGTGCTTATATGAGCGATAGAACGACAATTACTATATTTATTACACTCACTATTATCAATCTAACTCATATTATTAACCATATTATGCTTATATGATCGATAGAATGAGAATTACTATACTCACTACTCTTAGTATTATCAATCTAACTCGTATTATTAGCCATATTATGCTTATATGATCGATAGAACGACAATTACTGTACTCACTACTCTTAGTATTATCAATCTAACTCATATTATTAGCCATATTATGCTTTTATGATCGATAGAACGAGAATTACTATACTCACTACTCTTAGTATTATCAATCTGACTCATATTATTAGCCATATTATGCTTATATGATCGATAGAACGACAATTACTATACTTATTACTCTTATTATTATCAATCTAACTCATATTATTAGCCATATTGTGCTTATATGAGCGATAGAACGACAATTACTATACTTATTACTCTTATTATTATCAATCTAACTCATATTATTAGCCATATTGTGCTTATATGAGCGATAGAACGACAATTACTATATTTATTACACTCACTATTATCAATCTAACTCATATTATTAACCATATTATGCAGATATGATCGATAGAACGACAATTACTATACTTATTACTCTTATTATTATCATTCTAACTCATATTATCAACCATATTATGCAGATATGATCGATAGAACTACAATTACTATACTCATTACTCTTATTATTATCAATCTAACTCATATTATTAGCCATATTATGCTTATATGATCGATAGAACGACAATTACTATACTCACTACTCTTAGTATTATCAATCTAACTCATATTATTAGCCATATTATGCTTATATTATCGATAGGACGACAATTACTATACTTATTACTGTTATTATTATCAATCTAACTCATATTATTAGCCATATTGTGCTTATATGAGCGATAGAACGACAATTACTATATCTATTACACTCACTATTATCAATCTAACTCATATTATTAACCATATTATGCTTATATGATCGATAGAATGAGAATTACTATACTCACTACTCTTAGTATTATCAATCTAACTCGTATTATTAGCCATATTATGCTTATATGATCGATAGAACGACAAATACTATACTTACTACTCTTATTATTATCAATCTAACTCATATTATTAGCCATATTATGCTTATATGATCGATAGAACGACAATTACTATACTCACTACTCCTAGTATTATCAATCTAACTCATATTATTAGCCATATTATGCTTTTATGATCGATAGAACGAGAATTACTATACTCACTACTCTTAGTATTATCAATCTAACTCATATTATTAGCCATATTATGCTTATATGATCGATAGAACGACAATTACTATACTTATTACTCTTATTATTATCAATCTAACTCATATTATTAGCCATATTGTGCTTATATGAGCGATAGAACGACAATTACTATATTTATTACACTCACTATTATCAATCTAACTCATATTATTAACCATATTATGCAGATATGATCGATAGAACGACAATTACTATACTTATTACTCTTATTATTATCATTCTAACTCATATTATCAACCATATTATGCAGATATGATCGATAGAACTACAATTACTATACTCATTACTCTTATTATTATCAATCTAACTCATATTATTAGCCATATTATGCTTATATGATCGATAGAACGACAATTACTGTACTCACTACTCTTAGTATTATCAATCTAACTCATATTATTAGCCATATTATGCTTATATTATCGATAGAACGACAATTACTATACTTATTACTGTTATTATTATCAATCTAACTCATATTATTAGCCATATTGTGCTTATATGAGCGATAGAACGACAATTACTATATCTATTACACTCACTATTATCAATCTAACTCATATTATTAACCATATTATGCTTATATTAGCGATAGAATGAGAATTACTATACTCACTACTCTTAGTATTATCAATCTAACTCATATTATTAGCCATATTATGCTTATATGATCGATAGAACGACAATTACTATACTTATTACTCTTATTATTATCAATCCAACTCATATTATTAGCCATATTATGCTTATATGATCGATAGAACGAGAATTGCTATACTCACTACCCTTAGTATTATCAATCTAACTCATATTATTAGCCATATTATGCTTATATTATCGATAGAACGACAATTACTATACTTATTATTCTTATTATTATCAATCTAACTCATATTATTAGCCATATTATGGTTAAATGATCGATAGAACGACAATTACTATACTTATTACTCTTATTATTATCAATCTAACTCGTATTATTAGCCGTATTATGCTTATATGATCGATAGAACGACAAATACTATACTTACTACTATTATTATTATCAATCTGACTCATACTATTAGCCATATTATGCTTATATGATCGATAGAACGACAATTACTATACTCACTACTCTTAGTATTATCAATCTAACTCATATTATTAGCCATATTATGCTTTTATGATCGATAGAACGAGAATTACTATACTCACTACTCTTAGTATTATCAATCTAACTAATATTATTAGCCATATTATGCTTATATGATCGATAGAACGACAATTACTATACTTATTACTCTTATTATTATCAATCTAACTCATATTATTAGCCATATTGTGCTTATATGAGCGATAGAACGACAATTACTATATTTATTACACTGACTATTATCAATCTAACTCATATTATTAACCATATTATGCAGATATGATCGATAGACCGACAATTACTATACTTATTACACTTATTATTATCAATCTAACTCATATTATTAGCCATATTCTGCTTATATGATCGATAGAACGACTATTACTATACTTATTACTCTTATTATTATCAATCTAACTCATATTATTAGCCATATTATGGTTAAATGATCGATAGAACGACAATTACTATACTCACTACTCTTAGTATTATCAATCTAACTCATATTATTAGCCATATTATGCTTATATGATCGATAGAACGACAATTACTATACTTATTACTCTTATTATCATCAATCCAACTCATATTAAAAGCCATATTATGCTTATATTATCGATAGAACGACAATTACTATACTTATTACTCTTATTATTATCAATCTAACTCATATTATTAGCCATATTATGGTTTAATGATCGATAGAACGACAATTACTATACTTATTACTCTTATTATTATCAATCTAACTCGAATTATTAGCCATATTATGCTTATATGATCGATAGAACGACAAATACTATACTTACTACTCTTATTATTATCAATCTAACTCATATTATTAGCCATATTATGCTTATATGATCGATAGAACGACAAGTACTATACTCACTACTCTTAGTATTATCAATCTAACTCATATTATTAGCCATATTATGCTTTTATGATCGATAGAACGAGAATTACTATACTCACTACTCTTAGTATTATCAATCTGACTCATATTATTAGCCATATTATGCTTATATGATCGATAGAACGACAATTACTATACTTATTACTCTTATTATTATCAATCTAACTCATATTATTAGCCATATTGTGCTTATATGAGCGATAGAACGACAATTACTATATTTATTACACTCACTATTATCAATCTAACTCATATTATTAACCATATTATGCTTATATGATCGATAGAACGACAAGTACTATACTCACTACTCTTAGTATTATCAATCTGACTCATATTATTAGCCATATTATGCTTATATGATCGATAGAACGACAATTACTATACTTATTACTGTTATTATTATCAATCTAACTCATATTATTAGCCATATTGTGCTTATATGAGCGATAGAACGACAATTACTATATCTATTACACTCACTATTATCAATCTAACTCATATTATTAACCATATTATGCAGATATGATCGATAGAACGACAATTACTATACTTATTACTCTTATTATTATCAATCTAACTCATATTATTAGCCATATTGTGCTTATATGATCGATAGAACGACAATTACTATACTTATTACTCTTATTATTATAAATCTAACTCATATTATTAGCCATATTATGCTTATATGAGCGATAGAACGACAATTACTATACTTATTACTCTTATTATTATCAATCTAACTCATATTATTAGCCATATTGTGCTTATATGATCGATAGAACGACAATTACTATACTTATTACTCTTATTATTATAAATCTAACTCGTATTATTAGCCATATTATGCTTATATGATCGATAGAACGACAATTACTATACTCATTACTCTTATTATTATCAATCTAACTCATGCTATTAGCCATATTATGGTTATATGATCGATATAACGACAATTACTATACTAATTACTGTTATTATTATCAATGTAACTCATATTATTGACCATACTATGCAGATATGATCGATAGAACGACAATTACTATACTTATTACTCTTATTATCAATCTAACTCATATTATTAGCCATATTGTGCTTATATGATCAATAGAACGACAATTACTATACTTATTACAATTATTATTATGAATCTAACTCATATTATTAGCCACATTATGCTTATATGATCGATAGAACTACAATTACTATACTCATTACTCTTATTATTATCAATCCAACTCATATTATTACCCGTATTATGCTGATATGATCGATAGAACGACATTCACTATACGTATTACACTCACTATTATCAATCTAACTCATATTATTAACCATATTATGCAGATATGATCGATAGAACGACAATTACTATACTTATTACTCTTATTATTATCATTCTAACTCATATTATTAACCATATTATGCATATATGATCGATAGAACTACAATTACTATACTCATTACTCTTATTATTATCAATCTAACTCATATTATTAGTCATATTATGCTTATATGGTCGATAGAACGACAATTACAATACTTATTACTCTTATTATTATGAATCTAACTCATATTATTAGCCCACATTATGCTTATATGATCGATAGAACTACAATTACTATACTCATTACTCTTATTATTATCAATCCAACTCATATTATTACCCATATTATGCTGATATGATCGATAGAACGACATTCACTATACTTATTACACTCACTATTATCAATCTAACTCATATTATTAACCATATTATGCAGATATGATCGATAGAACGACAATTACTATACTTATTACTCTTATTATTATCATTCTAACTCATATTATTAACCATATTATGCAGATATGATCGATAGAACTACAATTACTATACTCATTACTCTTATTATTATCAATCTAACTCATATTATTAGCCATATTATGCTTATATTATCGATAGAACGACAATTACTATACTTATTACTGTCGTTATTATCAATCTAACTCATATTATTAGCCATATTATGCTTATATGATCGATAGAACGACAATTACTATACTTATTACACTTATTATTATCAATCTAACTCATATTATTAGCCATATTATGCTTGTATGATCGATAGAACGACAATTACTATACTTATTACTCTTATTATTATCAATCTAACTCATATTATTAGCCATATTGTGATTACATGAGCGATAGAACGACAATTACTATATTTATTACACTCACTATTATCAATCTAACTCATATTATTAGCCATATTATGCTTATATGATCGATAGAACGACAATTACTATACTTATTACACTTATTATTATCAATCTAACTCATATTATTAGCCATATTATGCTTGTATGATCGATAGAACGACAATTACTATACTCATTACTCTTATTATTATCAATCTAACTCATATTATTCGCCATATTGTGGTTAAATGATCGATAGAACGACAATTACTATACTTATTACTCTTATTATTATCATTCTAACTCGTATTATTAGCCATATTATGCTTATATGATCGATAGAACGACAAATACTATACTTACTACTCTTATTATTATCAATCTAACTCATACTATTAGCCATATTATGCTTATATGATCGATAGAACGACAATTACTATACTCACTACTCTTAGTATTATCAATCTAACTCATATTATTAGCCATATTATGCTTTTATGATCGATAGAACGAGAATTACTATACTCACTACTCTTAGTATTATCAATCTAACTCATATTATTAGCCATATTATGCTTATATGATCGATAGAACGACAATTACTATACTTATTACTCTTATTATTATCAATCTAACTCATATTATTAGCCATATTGTGCTTATATGAGCGATAGAACGACAATTACTATATTTATTACACTGACTATTATCAATCTAACTCATATTATTAACCATATTATGCAGATATGATCGATAGACCGACAATTACTATACTTATTACACTTATTATTATCAATCTAACTCATATTATTAGCCATATTCTGCTTATATGATCGATAGAACGACAATTACTATACTTATTACTCTTATTATTATCAATCTAACTCATATTATTAGCCATATTGTGCTTATATGATCGATAGTACGACAATTACTATACTCATTACTCTTATTATTATCAATCTAACTCATATTATTAACCATATTATGCAGATATGATCGATCGAACGACAATTACTATACTTTTTACACTTATTATTATCAATCTAACTCATAGTATTAGCCATATTATGCTTATATGATCGATAGTACGACAATTACTATACTCATTGCTCTTAGTATTATCAATCTAACTCATATTATTAGCCATATTATGCTTTTATGATCGATAGAACGAGAATTACTATACTCACTACTCTTAGTATTATCAATCTAACTCATATTATTAGCCATATTATGGTTAAATGATCGATAGAACGACAATTACTATACTCACTACTCTTAGTATTATCAATCTAACTCATATTATTAGCCATATTATGCTTTTATGATCGATAGAACGAGAATTACAATACTCACTACTCTTAGTATTATCAATCTAACTCATATTATTAGCCATATTATGCTTATATGATCGATAGAACGACAATTACTATACTTATTACTCTTATTATTATCAATCTAACTCATATTATTAGCCATATTATGGTTAAATGATCGATAGAACGACAATTACTATACTCACTACTCTTAGTATTTTCAATCTAACTCATATTATTAGCCATATTATGGTTAAATGATCGATAGAACGACAATTACTATACTCACTACTCTTAGTATTATCAATCTAACTCATATTATTAGCCATATTATGCTTTTATGATCGATAGAACGAGAATTACAATACTCACTACTCTTAGTATTATCAATCTAACTCATATTATTAGCCATATTATGCTTATATGATCGATAGAACGACAATTACTATACTTATTACTCTTATTATTATCAATCTAACTCATATTATTAGCCATATTGTGCTTATATGATCGATAGAACTACAATTACTATACTCATTACTCTTACTATTATCAATCCAACTCATATTATTACCCATATTATGCTGATATGATCGATAGAACGACATTCACTATACTTATTACACTCACTATTATCAAACTAACTCATATTATTAACCATATTATGCAGATATGATCGATAGAACGACAATTACTATACTCACTACTCTTAGTATTATCAATCTAACTCATATTATTAGCCATATTATGCTTTTATGATCGATAGAACGAGAATTACTATACTCACTACTCTTAGTATTTTCAATCTAACTCATATTATTAGCCATATTATGGTTAAATGATCGATAGAACGACAATTACTATACTCACTACTCTTAGTATTATCAATCTAACTCATATTATTAGCCATATTATGCTTTTATGATCGATAGAACGAGAATTACAATACTCACTACTCTTAGTATTATCAATCTAACTCATATTATTAGCCATATTATGCTTATATGATCGATAGAACGACAATTACTATACTTATTACTCTTATTATTATCAATCTAACTCATATTATTAGCCATATTGTGCTTATATGAGCGATAGAACGACAATTACTATATTTATTGCACTCACTATTATCAATCTAACTCACATTATTAGCCATATTATGCTTATATGATCGATAGTACGACAATTACTATACTCATTACTCTTATTATTATCAATCTAACTCATATTATTAACCATATTATGCAGATATGATCGATCGAACGACAATTACTATACTTTTTACACTTATTATTATCAATCTAACTCATAGTATTAGCCATATTATGCTTATATGATCGATAGTACGACAATTACTATACTCATTGCTCTTAGTATTATCAATCTAACTCATATTATTAGCCATATTATGCTTATATGATCGATAGAACGACAATTACTATACTTATTACTCTTATTATTATCAATCTAACTCATATTATTAGCCATATTGTGCTTATATGAGCGATAGAACGACAATTACTATATTTATTACACTCACTATTATCAATCTAACTCATATTATTAACCATATTATGCAGATATGATCGATAGACCGACAATTACTATACTTATTACACTTATTATTATCAATCTAACTCATATTATTAGCCATATTCTGCTTATATGATCGATAGAACGACAATTACTATACTTATTACTCTTATTATTATCAATCTAACTCATATTATTAGCCATATTGTGCTTATATGATCGATAGTACGACAATTACTATACTCATTACTCTTATTATTATCAATCTAACTCATATTATTAACCATATTATGCAGATATGATCGATCGAACGACAATTACTATACTTTTTACACTTATTATTATCAATCTAACTCATAGTATTAGCCATATTATGCTTATATGATCGATAGTACGACAATTACTATACTCATTGCTCTTAGTATTATCAATCTAACTCATATTATTAGCCATATTATGCTTTTATGATCGATAGAACGAGAATTACTATACTCACTACTCTTAGTATTATCAATCTAACTCATATTATTAGCCATATTATGGTTAAATGATCGATAGAACGACAATTACTATACTCACTACTCTTAGTATTATCAATCTAACTCATATTATTAGCCATATTATGCTTTTATGATCGATAGAACGAGAATTACAATACTCACTACTCTTAGTATTATCAATCTAACTCATATTATTAGCCATATTATGCTTATATGATCGATAGAACGACAATTACTATACTTATTACTCTTATTATTATCAATCTAACTCATATTATTAGCCATATTGTGCTTATATGATCGATAGAACTACAATTACTATACTCATTACTCTTACTATTATCAATCCAACTCATATTATTACCCATATTATGCTGATATGATCGATAGAACGACATTCACTATACTTATTACACTCACTATTATCAAACTAACTCATATTATTAACCATATTATGCAGATATGATCGATAGAACGACAATTACTATACTCACTACTCTTAGTATTATCAATCTAACTCATATTATTAGCCATATTATGCTTTTATGATCGATAGAACGAGAATTACTATACTCACTACTCTTAGTATTTTCAATCTAACTCATATTATTAGCCATATTATGGTTAAATGATCGATAGAACGACAATTACTATACTCACTACTCTTAGTATTATCAATCTAACTCATATTATTAGCCATATTATGCTTTTATGATCGATAGAACGAGAATTACAATACTCACTACTCTTAGTATTATCAATCTAACTCATATTATTAGCCATATTATGCTTATATGATCGATAGAACGACAATTACTATACTTATTACTCTTATTATTATCAATCTAACTCATATTATTAGCCATATTGTGCTTATATGATCGATAGAACTACAATTACTATACTCATTACTCTTACTATTATCAATCCAACTCATATTATTACCCATATTATGCTGATATGATCGATAGAACGACATTCACTATACTTATTACACTCACTATTATCAAACTAACTCATATTATTAACCATATTATGCAGATATGATCGATAGAACGACAATTACTATACTCACTACTCTTAGTATTATCAATCTAACTCATATTATTAGCCATATTATGCTTTTATGATCGATAGAACGAGAATTACTATACTCACTACTCTTAGTATTTTCAATCTAACTCATATTATTAGCCATATTATGGTTAAATGATCGATAGAACGACAATTACTATACTCACTACTCTTAGTATTATCAATCTAACTCATATTATTAGCCATATTATGCTTTTATGATCGATAGAACGAGAATTACAATACTCACTACTCTTAGTATTATCAATCTAACTCATATTATTAGCCATATTATGCTTATATGATCGATAGAACGACAATTACTATACTTATTACTCTTATTATTATCAATCTAACTCATATTATTAGCCATATTGTGCTTATATGAGCGATAGAACGACAATTACTATATTTATTGCACTCACTATTATCAATCTAACTCACATTATTAGCCATATTATGCTTATATGATCGATAGTACGACAATTACTATACTCATTACTCTTATTATTATCAATCTAACTCATATTATTAACCATATTATGCAGATATGATCGATCGAACGACAATTACTATACTTTTTACACTTATTATTATCAATCTAACTCATAGTATTAGCCATATTATGCTTATATGATCGATAGTACGACAATTACTATACTCATTGCTCTTAGTATTATCAATCTAACTCATATTATTAGCCATATTATGCTTATATGATCGATAGAACGACAATTACTATACTTATTACTCTTATTATTATCAATCTAACTCATATTATTAGCCATATTGTGCTTATATGAGCGATAGAACGACAATTACTATATTTATTACACTCACTATTATCAATCTAACTCATATTATTAACCATATTATGCAGATATGATCGATAGACCGACAATTACTATACTTATTACACTTATTATTATCAATCTAACTCATATTATTAGCCATATTCTGCTTATATGATCGATAGAACGACTATTACTATACTTATTACTCTTATTATTATCAATCTAACTCATATTATTAGCCATATTGTGCTTATATGAGCGATAGAACGACAATTACTATATTTATTGCACTCACTATTATCAATCTAACTCACATTATTAGCCATATTATGCTTATATGATCGATAGTACGACAATTACTATACTCATTACTCTTATTATTATCAATCTAACTCATATTATTAACCATATTATGCAGATATGATCGATCGAACGACAATTACTATACTTTTTACACTTATTATTATCAATCTAACTCATAGTATTAGCCATATTATGCTTATATGATCGATAGTACGACAATTACTATACTCATTGCTCTTATTATTATCAATCTAACTCATATTATTAACCATATTATACAATTATGATCGATAGAACGACAATTACTATACTTATTACACTTATTATTATCAATCTAACTCATATTATTAGCCATATTATGCTTGTATGATCGATAGAACGACAATTACTATACTTATTACTCTTATTATTATCAATCTAACTCATATTATTAGCCATATTGTGATTACATGAGCGATAGAACGACAATTACTATATTTATTACACTCACTATTATCAATCTAACTCATATTATTAACCATATTATGCAGATATGATCGATAGAACGACAATTACTATACTCATTACTCTTATTATTATCAATCTAACTCATATTATTAGCCATATTATGGTTAAATGATCGATAGAACGACAATTACTATACTCACTACTCTTAGTATTATCAATCTAACTCATATTATTAGCCATATTATGCTTTTATGATCGATAGAACGAGAATTACAATACTCACTACTCTTAGTATTATCAATCTAACTCATATTATTAGCCATATTATGCTTATATGATCGATAGAACGACAATTACTATACTTATTACTCTTATTATCATCAATCCAACTCATATTAAAAGCCATATTATGCTTATATTATCGATAGAACGACAATTACTATACTTATTACTCTTATTATTATCAAACTAACTCATATTATTAGCCATATTATGGTTTAATGATCGATAGAACGACAATTACTATACTTATTACTCTTATTATTATCAATCTAACTCATATTATTCGCCATATTATGGTTAAATGATCGATAGAACGACAATTACTATACTTATTACTCTTATTATTATCATTCTAACTCGTATTATTAGCCATATTATGCTTATATGATCGATAGAACGACAAATACTATACTTACTACTCTTATTATTATCAATCTAACTCATACTATTAGCCATATTATGCTTATATGATCGATAGAACGACAATTACTATACTCACTACTCTTAGTATTATCAATCTAACTCATATTATTAGCCATATTATGCTTTTATGATCGATAGAACGAGAATTACTATACTCACTACTCTTAGTATTATCAATCTAACTCATATTATTAGCCATATTATGCTTATATGATCGATAGAACGACAATTACTATACTTATTACTCTTATTATTATCAATCTAACTCATATTATTAGCCATATTGTGCTTATATGAGCGATAGAACGACAATTACTATATTTATTACACTGACTATTATCAATCTAACTCATATTATTAACCATATTATGCAGATATGATCGATAGACCGACAATTACTATACTTATTACACTTATTATTATCAATCTAACTCATATTATTAGCCATATTCTGCTTATATGATCGATAGAACGACTATTACTATACTTATTACTCTTATTATTATCAATCTAACTCATATTATTAGCCATATTGTGCTTATATGAGCGATAGAACGACAATTACTATATTTATTGCACTCACTATTATCAATCTAACTCACATTATTAGCCATATTATGCTTATATGATCGATAGTACGACAATTACTATACTCATTACTCTTATTATTATCAATCTAACTCATATTATTAACCATATTATGCAGATATGATCGATCGAACGACAATTACTATACTTTTTACACTTATTATTATCAATCTAACTCATAGTATTAGCCATATTATGCTTATATGATCGATAGTACGACAATTACTATACTCATTGCTCTTATTATTATCAATCTAACTCATATTATTAACCATATTATACAATTATGATCGATAGAACGACAATTACTATACCTATTACACTTATTATTATCAATCTAACTCATATTATTAGCCATATTATGCTTGTATGATCGATAGAACGACAATTACTATACTTATTACTCTTATTATTATCAATCTAACTCATATTATTAGCCATATTGTGATTACATGAGCGATAGAACGACAATTACTATATTTATTACACTCACTATTATCAATCTAACTCATATTATTAACCATATTATGCAGATATGATCGATAGAACGACAATTACTATACTCATTACTCTTATTATTATCAATCTAACTCATATTATTAGCCATATTATGGTTAAATGATCGATAGAACGACAATTACTATACTCACTACTCTTAGTATTATCAATCTAACTCATATTATTAGCCATATTATGCTTTTATGATCGATAGAACGAGAATTACAATACTCACTACTCTTAGTATTATCAATCTAACTCATATTATTAGCCATATTATGCTTATATGATCGATAGAACGACAATTACTATACTTATTACTCTTATTATCATCAATCCAACTCATATTAAAAGCCATATTATGCTTATATTATCGATAGAACGACAATTACTATACTTATTACTCTTATTATTATCAATCTAACTCATATTATTAGCCATATTATGGTTTAATGATCGATAGAACGACAATTACTATACTTATTACTCTTATTATTATCAATCTAACTCGTATTATTAGCCATATTATGCTTATATGATCGATAGAACGACAAATACTATACTTACTACTCTTATTATTATCAATCTAACTCATATTATTAGCCATATTATGCTTATATGATCGATAGTACGACAATTACTATACTCATTGCTCTTAGTATTATCAATCTAACTCATATTATTAGCCATATTATGCTTTTATGATCGATAGAACGAGAATTACTATACTCACTACTCTTAGTATTATCAATCTAACTCATATTATTAGCCATATTATGGTTAAATGATCGATAGAACGACAATTACTATACTCACTACTCTTAGTATTATCAATCTAACTCATATTATTAGCCATATTATGCTTTTATGATCGATAGAACGAGAATTACAATACTCACTACTCTTAGTATTATCAATCTAACTCATATTATTAGCCATATTATGCTTATATGATCGATAGAACGACAATTACTATACTTATTACTCTTATTATTATCAATCTAACTCATATTATTAGCCATATTGTGCTTATATGATCGATAGAACTACAATTACTATACTCATTACTCTTACTATTATCAATCCAACTCATATTATTACCCATATTATGCTGATATGATCGATAGAACGACATTCACTATACTTATTACACTCACTATTATCAAACTAACTCATATTATTAACCATATTATGCAGATATGATCGATAGAACGACAATTACTATACTCACTACTCTTAGTATTATCAATCTAACTCATATTATTAGCCATATTATGCTTTTATGATCGATAGAACGAGAATTACTATACTCACTACTCTTAGTATTTTCAATCTAACTCATATTATTAGCCATATTATGGTTAAATGATCGATAGAACGACAATTACTATACTCACTACTCTTAGTATTATCAATCTAACTCATATTATTAGCCATATTATGCTTTTATGATCGATAGAACGAGAATTACAATACTCACTACTCTTAGTATTATCAATCTAACTCATATTATTAGCCATATTATGCTTGTATGATCGATAGAACGACAATTACTATACTTATTACTCTTATTATTATCAATCTAACTCATATTATTAGCCATATTGTGATTACATGAGCGATAGAACGACAATTACTATATTTATTACACTCACTATTATCAATCTAACTCATATTATTAACCATATTATGCAGATATGATCGATAGAACGACAATTACTATACTCATTACTCTTATTATTATCAATCTAACTCATATTATTAGCCATATTATGGTTAAATGATCGATAGAACGACAATTACTATACTCACTACTCTTAGTATTATCAATCTAACTCATATTATTAGCCATATTATGCTTTTATGATCGATAGAACGAGAATTACAATACTCACTACTCTTAGTATTATCAATCTAACTCATATTATTAGCCATATTATGCTTATATGATCGATAGAACGACAATTACTATACTTATTACTCTTATTATCATCAATCCAACTCATATTAAAAGCCATATTATGCTTATATTATCGATAGAACGACAATTACTATACTTATTACTCTTATTATTATCAAACTAACTCATATTATTAGCCATATTATGGTTTAATGATCGATAGAACGACAATTACTATACTTATTACTCTTATTATTAACAATCTAACTCATATTATTCGCCATATTATGGTTAAATGATCGATAGAACGACAATTACTATACTTATTACTCTTATTATTATCATTCTAACT
Source organism: Megachile rotundata (assembly GCF_050947335.1). Classification (NCBI taxonomy): domain Eukaryota; kingdom Metazoa; phylum Arthropoda; class Insecta; order Hymenoptera; family Megachilidae; genus Megachile; species Megachile rotundata. The sequence continues at coordinate 134,131 of NW_027473791.1, forward strand.
CGTATTATTAGCCATATTATGCTTATATGATCGATAGAACGACAAATACTATACTTACTACTCTTATTATTATCAATCTAACTCATACTATTAGCCATATTATGCTTATATGATCGATAGAACGACAATTACTATACTCACTACTCTTAGTATTATCAATCTAACTCATATTATTAGCCATATTATGCTTTTATGATCGATAGAACGAGAATTACTATACTCACTACTCTTAGTATTATCAATCTAACTCATATTATTAGCCATATTATGCTTATATGATCGATAGAACGACAATTACTATACTTATTACTCTTATTATTATCAATCTAACTCATATTATTAGCCATATTGTGCTTATATGAGCGATAGAACGACAATTACTATATTTATTACACTGACTATTATCAATCTAACTCATATTATTAACCATATTATGCAGATATGATCGATAGACCGACAATTACTATACTTATTACACTTATTATTATCAATCTAACTCATATTATTAGCCATATTCTGCTTATATGATCGATAGAACGACTATTACTATACTTATTACTCTTATTATTATCAATCTAACTCATATTATTAGCCATATTGTGCTTATATGAGCGATAGAACGACAATTACTATATTTATTGCACTCACTATTATCAATCTAACTCACATTATTAGCCATATTATGCTTATATGATCGATAGTACGACAATTACTATACTCATTACTCTTATTATTATCAATCTAACTCATATTATTAACCATATTATGCAGATATGATCGATCGAACGACAATTACTATACTTTTTACACTTATTATTATCAATCTAACTCATAGTATTAGCCATATTATGCTTATATGATCGATAGTACGACAATTACTATACTCATTGCTCTTATTATTATCAATCTAACTCATATTATTAACCATATTATACAATTATGATCGATAGAACGACAATTACTATACCTATTACACTTATTATTATCAATCTAACTCATATTATTAGCCATATTATGCTTGTATGATCGATAGAACGACAATTACTATACTTATTACTCTTATTATTATCAATCTAACTCATATTATTAGCCATATTGTGATTACATGAGCGATAGAACGACAATTACTATATTTATTACACTCACTATTATCAATCTAACTCATATTATTAACCATATTATGCAGATATGATCGATAGAACGACAATTACTATACTCATTACTCTTATTATTATCAATCTAACTCATATTATTAGCCATATTATGGTTAAATGATCGATAGAACGACAATTACTATACTCACTACTCTTAGTATTATCAATCTAACTCATATTATTAGCCATATTATGCTTTTATGATCGATAGAACGAGAATTACAATACTCACTACTCTTAGTATTATCAATCTAACTCATATTATTAGCCATATTATGCTTATATGATCGATAGAACGACAATTACTATACTTATTACTCTTATTATTATCATTCTAACTCGTATTATTAGCCATATTATGCTTATATGATCGATAGAACGACAAATACTATACTTACTACTCTTATTATTATCAATCTAACTCATACTATTAGCCATATTATGCTTATATGATCGATAGAACGACAATTACTATACTCACTACTCTTAGTATTATCAATCTAACTCATATTATTAGCCATATTATGCTTTTATGATCGATAGAACGAGAATTACTATACTCACTACTCTTAGTATTATCAATCTAACTCATATTATTAGCCATATTATGCTTATATGATCGATAGAACGACAATTACTATACTTATTACTCTTATTATTATCAATCTAACTCATATTATTAGCCATATTGTGCTTATATGAGCGATAGAACGACAATTACTATATTTATTACACTGACTATTATCAATCTAACTCATATTATTAACCATATTATGCAGATATGATCGATAGACCGACAATTACTATACTTATTACACTTATTATTATCAATCTAACTCATATTATTAGCCATATTCTGCTTATATGATCGATAGAACGACTATTACTATACTTATTACTCTTATTATTATCAATCTAACTCATATTATTAGCCATATTGTGCTTATATGAGCGATAGAACGACAATTACTATATTTATTGCACTCACTATTATCAATCTAACTCACATTATTAGCCATATTATGCTTATATGATCGATAGTACGACAATTACTATACTCATTGCTCTTATTATTATCAATCTAACTCATATTATTAACCATATTATACAATTATGATCGATAGAACGACAATTACTATACCTATTACACTTATTATTATCAATCTAACTCATATTATTAGCCATATTATGCTTGTATGATCGATAGAACGACAATTACTATACTTATTACTCTTATTATTATCAATCTAACTCATATTATTAGCCATATTGTGATTACATGAGCGATAGAACGACAATTACTATATTTATTACACTCACTATTATCAATCTAACTCATATTATTAACCATATTATGCAGATATGATCGATAGAACGACAATTACTATACTCATTACTCTTATTATTATCAATCTAACTCATATTATTAGCCATATTATGGTTAAATGATCGATAGAACGACAATTACTATACTCACTACTCTTAGTATTATCAATCTAACTCATATTATTAGCCATATTATGCTTTTATGATCGATAGAACGAGAATTACAATACTCACTACTCTTAGTATTATCAATCTAACTCATATTATTAGCCATATTATGCTTATATGATCGATAGAACGACAATTACTATACTTATTACTCTTATTATCATCAATCCAACTCATATTAAAAGCAATATTATGCTTATATTATCGATAGAACGACAATTACTATACTTATTACTCTTATTATTATCAATCTAACTCATATTATTAGCCATATTATGGTTTAATGATCGATAGAACGACAATTACTATACTTATTACTCTTATTATTATCAATCTAACTCGTATTATTAGCCATATTATGCTTATATGATCGATAGAACGACAAATACTATACTTACTACTCTTATTATTATCAATCTAACTCATATTATTAGCCATATTATGCTTATATGATCGATAGTACGACAATTACTATACTCATTGCTCTTAGTATTATCAATCTAACTCATATTATTAGCCATATTATGCTTTTATGATCGATAGAACGAGAATTACTATACTCACTACTCTTAGTATTATCAATCTAACTCATATTATTAGCCATATTATGGTTAAATGATCGATAGAACGACAATTACTATACTCACTACTCTTAGTATTATCAATCTAACTCATATTATTAGCCATATTATGCTTTTATGATCGATAGAACGAGAATTACAATACTCACTACTCTTAGTATTATCAATCTAACTCATATTATTAGCCATATTATGCTTATATGATCGATAGAACGACAATTACTATACTTATTACTCTTATTATTATCAATCTAACTCATATTATTAGCCATATTGTGCTTATATGATCGATAGAACTACAATTACTATACTCATTACTCTTACTATTATCAATCCAACTCATATTATTACCCATATTATGCTGATATGATCGATAGAACGACATTCACTATACTTATTACACTCACTATTATCAAACTAACTCATATTATTAACCATATTATGCAGATATGATCGATAGAACGACAATTACTATACTCACTACTCTTAGTATTATCAATCTAACTCATATTATTAGCCATATTATGCTTTTATGATCGATAGAACGAGAATTACTATACTCACTACTCTTAGTATTTTCAATCTAACTCATATTATTAGCCATATTATGGTTAAATGATCGATAGAACGACAATTACTATACTCACTACTCTTAGTATTATCAATCTAACTCATATTATTAGCCATATTATGCTTTTATGATCGATAGAACGAGAATTACAATACTCACTACTCTTAGTATTATCAATCTAACTCATATTATTAGCCATATTATGCTTATATGATCGATAGAACGACAATTACTATACTTATTACTCTTATTATTATCAATCTAACTCATATTATTAACCATATTATGCAGATATGATCGATCGAACGACAATTACTATACTTTTTACACTTATTATTATCAATCTAACTCATAGTATTAGCCATATTATGCTTATATGATCGATAGTACGACAATTACTATACTCATTGCTCTTATTATTATCAATCTAACTCATATTATTAACCATATTATACAATTATGATCGATAGAACGACAATTACTATACTTATTACACTTATTATTATCAATCTAACTCATATTATTAGCCATATTATGCTTGTATGATCGATAGAACGACAATTACTATACTTATTACTCTTATTATTATCAATCTAACTCATATTATTAGCCATATTGTGATTACATGAGCGATAGAACGACAATTACTATATTTATTACACTCACTATTATCAATCTAACTCATATTATTAACCATATTATGCAGATATGATCGATAGAACGACAATTACTATACTCATTACTCTTATTATTATCAATCTAACTCATATTATTAGCCATATTATGCTTATATGATCGATAGAACGACAATTACTATACTCACTACTCTTAGTATTATCAATCTAACTCATATTATTAGCCATATTATGCTTTTATGATCCATAGAACGAGAATTACTATACTCACTACTCTTAGTATTATCAATCTAACTCATATTATTAGCCATATTATGCTTTTATGATCGATAGAACGAGAATTACTATACTCACTACTCTTAGTATTATCAATCTAACTCATATTATTAGCCATATTATGCTTATATGATCGATAGAACGACAATTACTATACTTATTACTCTTATTATTATCAATCTAACTCATATTATTAGCCATATTGTGCTTATATGAGCGATAGAACGACAATTACTATATTTATTACACTGACTATTATCAATCTAACTCATATTATTAACCATATTATGCAGATATGATCGATAGACCGACAATTACTATACTTATTACACTTATTATTATCAATCTAACTCATATTATTAGCCATATTCTGCTTATATGATCGATAGAACGACTATTACTATACTTATTACTCTTATTATTATCAATCTAACTCATATTATTAGCCATATTGTGCTTATATGAGCGATAGAACGACAATTACTATATTTATTGCACTCACTATTATCAATCTAACTCACATTATTAGCCATATTATGCTTATATGATCGATAGTACGACAATTACTATACTCATTACTCTTATTATTATCAATCTAACTCATATTATTAACCATATTATGCAGATATGATCGATCGAACGACAATTACTATACTTTTTACACTTATTATTATCAATCTAACTCATAGTATTAGCCATATTATGCTTATATGATCGATAGTACGACAATTACTATACTCATTGCTCTTATTATTATCAATCTAACTCATATTATTAACCATATTATACAATTATGATCGATAGAACGACAATTACTATACCTATTACACTTATTATTATCAATCTAACTCATATTATTAGCCATATTATGCTTGTATGATCGATAGAACGACAATTACTATACTTATTACTCTTATTATTATCAATCTAACTCATATTATTAGCCATATTGTGATTACATGAGCGATAGAACGACAATTACTATATTTATTACACTCACTATTATCAATCTAACTCATATTATTAACCATATTATGCAGATATGATCGATAGAACGACAATTACTATACTCATTACTCTTATTATTATCAATCTAACTCATATTATTAGCCATATTATGGTTAAATGATCGATAGAACGACAATTACTATACTCACTACTCTTAGTATTATCAATCTAACTCATATTATTAGCCATATTATGCTTTTATGATCGATAGAACGAGAATTACAATACTCACTACTCTTAGTATTATCAATCTAACTCATATTATTAGCCATATTATGCTTATATGATCGATAGAACGACAATTACTATACTTATTACTCTTATTATCATCAATCCAACTCATATTAAAAGCCATATTATGCTTATATTATCGATAGAACGACAATTACTATACTTATTACTCTTATTATTATCAATCTAACTCATATTATTAGCCATATTATGGTTTAATGATCGATAGAACGGCAATTACTATACTTATTACTCTTATTATTATCAATCTAACTCGTATTATTAGCCATATTATGCTTATATGATCGATAGAACGACAAATACTATACTTACTACTCTTATTATTATCAATCTAACTCATATTATTAGCCATATTATGCTTATATGATCGATAGAACGACAATTACTATACTCACTACTCTTAGTATTATCAATCTAACTCATATTATTAGCCATATTATGCTTTTATGATCGATAGAACGAGAATTACTATACTCACTACTCTTAGTATTATCAATCTGACTCATATTATTAGCCATATTATGCTTATATGATCGATAGAACGACAATTACTATACTTATTACTCTTATTATTATCAATCTAACTCATATTATTAGCCATATTGTGCTTATATGAGCGATAGAACGACAATTACTATACTTATTACTCTTATTATTATCAATCTAACTCATATTATTAGCCATATTGTGCTTATATGAGCGATAGAACGACAATTACTATATTTATTACACTCACTATTATCAATCTAACTCATATTATTAACCATATTATGCAGATATGATCGATAGAACGACAATTACTATACTTATTACTCTTATTATTATCATTCTAACTCATATTATCAACCATATTATGCAGATATGATCGATAGAACTACAATTACTATACTCATTACTCTTATTATTATCAATCTAACTCATATTATTAGCCATATTATGCTTATATGATCGATAGAACGACAATTACTGTACTCACTACTCTTAGTATTATCAATCTAACTCATATTATTAGCCATATTATGCTTATATTATCGATAGAACGACAATTACTATACTTATTACTGTTATTATTATCAATCTAACTCATATTATTAGCCATATTGTGCTTATATGAGCGATAGAACGACAATTACTATATCTATTACACTCACTATTATCAATCTAACTCATATTATTAACCATATTATGCTTATATGATCGATAGAATGAGAATTACTATACTCACTACTCTTAGTATTATCAATCTAACTCGTATTATTAGCCATATTATGCTTATATGATCGATAGAACGACAAATACTATACTTACTACTCTTATTATTATCAATCTAACTCATATTATTAGCCATATTATGCTTATATGATCGATAGAACGACAATTACTATACTCACTACTCCTAGTATTATCAATCTAACTCATATTATTAGCCATATTATGCTTTTATGATCGATAGAACGAGAATTACTATACTCACTACTCTTAGTATTATCAATCTAACTCATATTATTAGCCATATTATGCTTATATGATCGATAGAACGACAATTACTATACTTATTACTCTTATTATTATCAATCTAACTCATATTATTAGCCATATTGTGCTTATATGAGCGATAGAACGACAATTACTATATTTATTACACTCACTATTATCAATCTAACTCATATTATTAACCATATTATGCAGATATGATCGATAGAACGACAATTACTATACTTATTACTCTTATTATTATCATTCTAACTCATATTATCAACCATATTATGCAGATATGATCGATAGAACTACAATTACTATACTCATTACTCTTATTATTATCAATCTAACTCATATTATTAGCCATATTATGCTTATATGATCGATAGAACGACAATTACTGTACTCACTACTCTTAGTATTATCAATCTAACTCATATTATTAGCCATATTATGCTTATATTATCGATAGAACGACAATTACTATACTTATTACTGTTATTATTATCAATCTAACTCATATTATTAGCCATATTGTGCTTATATGAGCGATAGAACGACAATTACTATATCTATTACACTCACTATTATCAATCTAACTCATATTATTAACCATATTATGCTTATATGAGCGATAGAATGAGAATTACTATACTCACTACTCTTAGTATTATCAATCTAACTCATATTATTAGCCATATTATGCTTATATGATCGATAGAACGACAATTACTATACTTATTACTCTTATTATTATCAATCCAACTCATATTATTAGCCATATTATGCTTATATGATCGATAGAACGAGAATTACTATACTCACTACCCTTAGTATTATCAATCTAACTCATATTATTAGCCATATTATGCTTATATTATCGATAGAACGACAATTACTATACTTATTATTCTTATTATTATCAATCTAACTCATATTATTAGCCATATTATGCTTTTATGATCGATAGAACGAGAATTACTATACTCACTACTCTTAGTATTATCAATCTAACTAATATTATTAGCCATATTATGCTTATATGATCGATAGAACGACAATTACTATACTTATTACTCTTATTATTATCAATCTAACTCATATTATTAGCCATATTGTGCTTATATGAGCGATAGAACGACAATTACTATATTTATTACACTCACTATTATCAATCTAACTCATATAATTAACCATATTATGCAGATATGATCGATAGACCGACAATTACTATACTTATTACACTTATTATTATCAATCTAACTCATATTTTTAGCCATATTCTGCTTATATGATCGATAGAACGACTATTACTATACTTATTACTCTTATTATTATAAATCTAACTCATATTATTAGCCATATTATGCTTATATGATCGATAGAACGACAATTACTATACTTATTACTCTTATTATTATCAATCTAACTCATATTATTAGCCATATTGTGCTTATATGATCGATAGAACGACAATTACTATACTTATTACTCTTATTATTATAAATCTAACTCGTATTATTAGCCACATTATGCTTATATGATCGATAGAATGAGAATTACTATACTCACTACTCTTAGTATTATCAATCTAACTCGTATTATTAGCCATATTATGCTTATATGATCGATAGAACGACAAATACTATACTTACTACTCTTATTATTATCAATCTAACTCATATTATTAGCCATATTATGCTTATATGATCGATAGAACGACAATTACTATACTCACTACTCCTAGTATTATCAATCTAACTCATATTATTAGCCATATTATGCTTTTATGATCGATAGAACGAGAATTACTATACTCACTACTCTTAGTATTATCAATCTAACTCATATTATTAGCCATATTATGCTTATATGATCGATAGAACGACAATTACTATACTTATTACTCTTATTATTATCAATCTAACTCATATTATTAGCCATATTGTGCTTATATGAGCGATAGAACGACAATTACTATATTTATTACACTCACTATTATCAATCTAACTCATATTATTAACCATATTATGCAGATATGATCGATAGAACGACAATTACTATACTTATTACTCTTATTATTATCATTCTAACTCATATTATCAACCATATTATGCAGATATGATCGATAGAACTACAATTACTATACTCATTACTCTTATTATTATCAATCTAACTCATATTATTAGCCATATTATGCTTATATGATCGATAGAACGACAATTACTGTACTCACTACTCTTAGTATTATCAATCTAACTCATATTATTAGCCATATTATGCTTATATTATCGATAGAACGACAATTACTATACTTATTACTGTTATTATTATCAATCTAACTCATATTATTAGCCATATTGTGCTTATATGAGCGATAGAACGACAATTACTATATCTATTACACTCACTATTATCAATCTAACTCATATTATTAACCATATTATGCTTATATTAGCGATAGAATGAGAATTACTATACTCACTACTCTTAGTATTATCAATCTAACTCATATTATTAGCCATATTATGCTTATATGATCGATAGAACGACAATTACTATACTTATTACTCTTATTATTATCAATCCAACTCATATTATTAGCCATATTATGCTTATATGATCGATAGAACGAGAATTGCTATACTCACTACCCTTAGTATTATCAATCTAACTCATATTATTAGCCATATTATGCTTATATTATCGATAGAACGACAATTACTATACTTATTATTCTTATTATTATCAATCTAACTCATATTATTAGCCATATTATGGTTAAATGATCGATAGAACGACAATTACTATACTTATTACTCTTATTATTATCAATCTAACTCGTATTATTAGCCGTATTATGCTTATATGATCGATAGAACGACAAATACTATACTTACTACTATTATTATTATCAATCTAACTCATACTATTAGCCATATTATGCTTATATGATCGATAGAACGACAATTACTATACTCACTACTCTTAGTATTATCAATCTAACTCATATTATTAGCCATATTATGCTTTTATGATCGATAGAACGAGAATTACTATACTCACTACTCTTAGTATTATCAATCTAACTAATATTATTAGCCATATTATGCTTATATGATCGATAGAACGACAATTACTATACTTATTACTCTTATTATTATCAATCTAACTCATATTATTAGCCATATTGTGCTTATATGAGCGATAGAACGACAATTACTATATTTATTACACTCACTATTATCAATCTAACTCATATAATTAACCATATTATGCAGATATGATCGATAGACCGACAATTACTATACTTATTACTCTTATTATTATCATTCTAACTCATATTATTAACCATATTATGCAGATATGATCGATAGAACTACAATTACTATACTCATTACTCTTATTATTATCAATCTAACTCATATTATTAGTCATATTATGCTTATATGATCGATAGAACGACAATTACTATACTTATTACTCTTATTATTATGAATCTAACTCATATTATTAGCCACATTATGCTTATATGATCGATAGAACTACAATTACTATACTCATTACTCTTATTATTATCAATCCAACTCATATTATTAGCCATATTATGCTGATATGATCGATAGAAAGACATTCACTATACTTATTACACTCACTATTATCAATCTAACTCATATTATTAACCATATTATGCAGATATGATCGATAGAACGACAATTACTATACTTATTACTCTTATTATTATCATTCTAACTCATATTATTAACCATATTATGCAGATATGATCGATAGAACTACAATTACTATACTCATTACTCTTATTATTATCAATCTAACTCATATTATTAGCCATATTATGCTTATATTATCGATAGAACGACAATTACTATACTTATTACTGTCATTATTATCAATCTAACTCATATTATTAGCCATATTATGCTTATATGATCGATATAACGACAATTACTATACCTATTACTCTTATTATTATCAGACTAACTCATATTATTAGCCATATTGTGCTTATATGAGCGATAGAACGACAATTACTATATTTATTACACTCACTATTATCAATCTAACTCATATTATTAACCATATTATGCAGATATGATCGATAGAACGACAATTACTATACTCATTACTCTTATTATTATCAATCTAACTCATATTATTCGCCATATTATGGTTAAATGATCGATAGAACGACAATTACTATACTCACTACTCTTAGTATTATCAATCTAACTCATATTATTAGCCATATTATGCTTTTATGATCGATAGAACGAGAATTACAATACTCACTACTCTTAGTATTATCAATCTAACTCATATTATTAGCCATATTATGCTTATATGATCGATAGAACGACAATTACTATACTTATTACTCTTATTATCATCAATCCAACTCATATTAAAAGCCATATTATGCTTATATTATCGATAGAACGACAATTACTATACTTATTACTCTTATTATTATCAATCTAACTCATATTATTAGCCATATTATGGTTTAATGATCGATAGAACGACAATTACTATACTTATTACTCTTATTATTATCAATCTAACTCATATTATTCGTCATATTATGGTTAAATGATCGATAGAACGACAATTACTATACTTATTACTCTTATTATTATCATTCTAACTCGTATTATTAGCCATATTATGCTTATATGCTCGATAGAACGACAAATACTATACTTACTACTCTTATTATTATCAATCTAACTCATACTATTAGCCATATTATGCTTATATGATCGATAGAACGACAATTACTATACTCACTACTCTTAGTATTATCAATCTAACTCATATTATTAGCCATATTATGCTTTTATGATCGATAGAACGAGAATTACTATACTCACTACTCTTAGTATTATCAATCTAACTCATATTATTAGCCATATTATGCTTATATGATCGATAGAACGACAATTACTATACTTATTACTCTTATTATTATCAATCTAACTCATATTATTAGCCATATTGTGCTTATATGAGCGATAGAACGACAATTACTATATTTATTACACTGACTATTATCAATCTAACTCATATTATTAACCATATTATGCAGATATGATCGATAGACCGACAATTACTATACTTATTACACTTATTATTATCAATCTAACTCATATTATTAGCCATATTCTGCTTATATGATCGATAGAACGACTATTACTATACTTATTACTCTTATTATTATCAATCTAACTCATATTATTAGCCATATTATGGTTAAATGATCGATAGAACGACAATTACTATACTCACTACTCTTAGTATTATCAATCTAACTCATATTATTAGCCATATTATGCTTATATGATCGATAGAACGACAATTACTATACTTATTACTCTTATTATCATCAATCCAACTCATATTAAAAGCCATATTATGCTTATATTATCGATAGAACGACAATTACTATACTTATTACTCTTATTATTATCAATCTAACTCATATTATTAGCCATATTATGGTTTAATGATCGATAGAACGACAATTACTATACTTATTACTCTTATTATTATCAATCTAACTCGAATTATTAGCCATATTATGCTTATATGATCGATAGAACGACAAATACTATACTTACTACTCTTATTATTATCAATCTAACTCATATTATTAGCCATATTATGCTTATATGATCGATAGAACGACAAGTACTATACTCACTACTCTTAGTATTATCAATCTAACTCATATTATTAGCCATATTATGCTTTTATGATCGATAGAACGAGAATTACTATACTCACTACTCTTAGTATTATCAATCTGACTCATATTATTAGCCATATTATGCTTATATGATCGATAGAACGACAATTACTATACTTATTACTCTTATTATTATCAATCTAACTCATATTATTAGCCATATTGTGCTTATATGAGCGATAGAACGACAATTACTATATTTATTACACTCACTATTATCAATCTAACTCATATTATTAACCATATTATGCTTATATGATCGATAGAACGACAAGTACTATACTCACTACTCTTAGTATTATCAATCTAACTCATATTATTAGCCATATTATGCTTATATTATCGATAGAACGACAATTACTATACTTATTACTGTTATTATTATCAATCTAACTCATATTATTAGCCATATTGTGCTTATATGAGCGATAGAACGACAATTACTATATCTATTACACTCACTATTATCAATCTAACTCATATTATTAACCATATTATGCAGATATGATCGATAGAACGACAATTACTATACTTATTACTCTTATTATTATCAATCTAACTCATATTATTAGCCATATTGTGCTTATATGATCGATAGAACGACAATTACTATACTTATTACTCTTATTATTATAAATCTAACTCATATTATTAGCCATATTATGCTTATATGAGCGATAGAACGACAATTACTATACTTATTACTCTTATTATTATCAATCTAACTCATATTATTAGCCATATTGTGCTTATGATCGATAGAACGACAATTACTATACTTATTACTCTTATTATTATAAATCTAACTCGTATTATTAGCCATATTATGCTTATATGATCGATAGAACGACAATTACTATACTCATTACTCTTAT